>NW_027185427.1:582273-682273 GCF_022577435.1 Embiotoca jacksoni
AACCAATCAGGAGCGAGTTTTGTTAGAAGTTCATCTCTCACTCTATTTCAGAAACTCCCTATTTATGATATTCATATTTTTCAAAACAGTCAAAAGAAGGAAATATTCCTGAACAGTTCAAGACTTAATTTAAAAGTAAATTCATAGGATCATTCTTACTTTACTACTACTACTCCTAAATGTATCACCTGCACATGTCAGTTTTTAATACGATATATTGGTACCAAATTATGGAATAACTTCTCCCTTCTGACAAAAAGCTGTTCATTTATAAAATGCTTTAAAAGGTGCTTAAATAAAACTTTAACTGCTGGTTTGCAAATGCAACATATGCATATAGACTTTATTTGTATTGTTTTAATAGTTTTTGCTGTGGTTTGCCTCACATTTTGTTGTTATTTGTTTCCATTATTTTTATGTTATGTTATTATTACGTAAACTCACTGCACTGCACAGATTATTTTTTTTATCTTGTAAAATCTTGTGGTTTTTCATTTGTGCAAAATAAATCAAATCAAATCAAAATCAGTTCTGCACAAACAGAACGGGAATATTTTCATTTTCATTTTATATATTTTAATAAAGTGATAACAGACCAATGAGCTCATATACCCCCCTCCCCCCGACCTCGCCCCCCTTACCCTCCATCGATGATCTCATCCACCACCAGGAACACTCCCTCCATGTTGTCAAGTAAACACCGACGCTCCACGTTCTTCCTGCACGATACATGAACACGTTCTAGTTTTCAAAGTTTTAACACCACTTTGTTCTTCCTCCACACAGAGTTGGGACGGAGAGTGTCTGATGTCCCGCTGACGGGACGGAGAGTGTCTGATCACACCTGATGTGTTTACAAGCTGCACTACAGTAGTTATAATATTTCATCCTGTATATTAATATAATCTCTCCATGTCTCCATAGCTCACACTCTGCATTACTACTGCATCGGTTCCCATGGCAACCGCATCGGCCGCTGTTCGTTTAATAATGTTGCAGTCAACAGCGAGGGATCCACACACACACACACACACACACACACACACACACACACACACACACACACACACACACACACACACACACACACACACACACACACACACACATCACTCTCCATCATGTCTAACCAACATGAAACATGAGGACTCAGCGACGCTCTGCTGTCTTGTTGGTTAAACATGATTTAAATCCTGATTGCTCTTCATATAAAAATACACACTGCTGTTGAGTTTGACATTAAATTCAACACGGAGGCTCATTTCCTGTCTGAGCATCTCTGCTGCTGTGACATAAGACTTTCTGACGCTTTAATGCATTTCAATGGAGAAAAAACAGGTTAGAATAATGGTTTTGGTTCCAGGTGTCCTTCACGCTTTCACCCATTACATGTTTGTAAGAGAACGTACCTGAGGATGTGACTGAGAGACTCAAACAGACAGTTCAGTACCGACATCAGCATCAGCTGGGGAGAAGAAAAAAAAAAATCAATAAATGAGATAAAAGTGATTTATTGTAAAAAAAAAAAAAAGCTTCAATCAGTTTTTATGTCTTTTCGTCAGCATCAGGCTACACAGAGTTACCTTTTCAATCAACTCACTTTCTACGTACTGTTTTATTAAGTAAAGACACATCTCTGACCGTCTGATTTATTGGTTTAATTTTTTTTGATTAAACTGGTAATAAAGTCCATTAAAATACCTCCTAATTATTATTTAACCCTAACATGTCCCTGACAGCTGAACAGCAGAGAAATCACTGAACTTTTCCATTAATTAGAAATAAACCTATTAAAACACTGTCCTTTGAAAAACACTTATTACGAGGTTA
The DNA here is from genome assembly GCF_022577435.1 of Embiotoca jacksoni. Classification (NCBI taxonomy): domain Eukaryota; kingdom Metazoa; phylum Chordata; class Actinopteri; family Embiotocidae; genus Embiotoca; species Embiotoca jacksoni. Next base: position 584,104 of record NW_027185427.1, read on the forward strand.
AATAGATTTTAAGGGATACTCGACTTTTTTTCTGTTCATAAATAAATATGAAACATTTTACAAATATTTGTTTGAATGAATTGTATTATGAAGTAACAGTCAAAAGTTTGCATGTTTAATGTTGTAAGACATCAAAACTATGAAATAACACTTAAAGCCGTCCTGTCAGGTCCGAACATGTGACTAAAATCAACTTAAGTTTCATTTTATCGCTGTATTTTTTTTTATAAAAAAAAAGAGGAATGAGCTGCATCCATCCTACCTCGTTCTCCTGAGCGCTGCCCACCACGTAGAAGAAGAGGTCTATGCTGCTCTTATACACGATGGTCATCCCCTCCAGGAAAGCGATCTCATCTGCAGAGAGGAGGGGAGACTCGGGTATCAGCTGTAGGAAGAGTTGATGCTGTTTCTCAACCAATCAAAAGGCACCACGGTGGCAGATGTATAGCGGACACGCCCACAAACCATGACACCTGTGGAAACCAGGGCAACGTAGGAACTGCTGCCGGCTACCGGTGGCAGCAGAACACCGACACTGGAGATGTGTGTGAGCGCTCGGGACAATACACACGGGAAGAGGGGGAGGAGGGGGAGGAGAGGGGGGAGGGGGAGGAGGGGGAGGAGGGGGAGGAGAGGGAGAGGGGGGAGGAGGGGCTTACTGTCTGCTTTGTGCGTCTTGTTGAAAACATTCCTCTCAAAGTTCTTCTGCTCCTTCATGGACGGGTACAGCTCTGGGTCGTAGTACTGAAACACACACAGGTGGAGTTGATCAACAGGTGGAGTTGATCAACAGGTGGAGCTGCAGTCATTGAGGACGTTTCCAGCCAGGAACCGAAGCACTCTTCGCTGTTCGAGTCCAGATTCAATCTGCACAGGAAGTGATGATCTTATCGGGTCACAAACACCGAGCACAGCCGAAGCTGATTTAAAGCTGCTCCTTTAAAGACTCCTGACACACGTAGCTGTGATCGACTGTGATGGATGACTGAACACACAACATGAAACAAAACAACTTCACACTCACCTTCGACAGGAGTCTGGTGCCGTCATTGTCCAGAATAAAGACCGCCTTCACTGTGTAAAGGGAGGGTTCCTACAACACACACACACACACACACACACACACACACACACACACACACACACACACACACACACACACGTTTAGTTGTGTGGAGTCACATCAGGGAAACACGGAGGACATAAATCACAGATGCCCTATGTGTGTGTGTGTGTGTGTGTGTGTGTGTGTGTGTGTGTGTGTGTGTGTGTGTGTGTGTGTGTGTGTGTGTGTGAGAGAGAGATCAACCTTTACTGCCCGGACAAACACACACACACACACATACACACACTGCCTGTAGTCCCCTTAGGTGGTTCTGACATGTTTGAGTTCTGGTTCTGGGTCCGTGTTTGTCTCCGTCCTCACTCCGTGTCCGTGCCCGTGGAGACTCTTCGGAAGCGGGACAAAGTTCTGTTATGCACTGACTCGTGTAGATTCACAGTCTGAGTGTATCACAGAACTTGGACCAGACGCCGAGAACACTGCCGTTACCATGGCGACGAGGAGGGATGGTGAGGACGGATCCAGATGTCCAACAAGAGCCTGAGTCTGTGTTAACATGTCTCACTTGGATGGAAGAGGAGGTTCCCGTCCCTCAGTGAGACTCAGTGTGCATCAACACGACATGATGAAGATCTCTGGTTGTTCTGAGCAGGGTTCAGATAAACCAGAGGTCTGGTTCAGATAAACCAGAGGACCGGTTCAGATAAACCAGAGGACCGGTTCAGATAAACCAGAGGACCGGTTCAGATAAACCAGAGGACCGGTTCAGATGTCTGCAGACGGTTCCCCGAACGCTGTGTGGATGTTTTAATTGGACCACCTTATGAACATCTGATGCTCCATACAAACATGACATGCAGCCTGTGATTCAGACCTTCGACCTGTTTCCATACTCAATAAGCTCAGTACAAGATCCAGACTTCCAAACTTACATCTGTTTACAGAACAGAACCACATCTCCTAAAAAAAAAAGCCTTTGAACCAGAGGACTACCTCTTAGAGAACTTCCTGTTTCCTCAAAAAGAAACCAACGTTTCAATTTGGTTCAGAATTGAATGAAACTAAAGAATTTATAAAACAGGAAGCATTAATCTGAAAAGGAAGGCAGATGTTCAGAGCCCCTTTTCCACAGCTGGTACCAGCGTGACCCGACTGGACTCCAGGTACTCGCTGCAAGGACACAGATGTTGAGCATGTTTTCATTCTGACAAACACTTTGTCTTCTTTCAGGATTATTTTCTGATAAAATAAAAACGGTAAATTAATTCAAATCTTGTCAGCAGCAGAGTTGGAGGACACAGATGTCTGAATTTCCAAGCAGCACCTGAATGCAGCACCATGACATGACAAACAGGAAACTCCTCACTTTTCATCTTCCAATCTTGTATGTCTCACGATGAGCCGAACCAACGTCTTTGGTCTTTTACTTTCATTTTCTATTTTTCATTTATTTTTATGATTTTTGTTTTGAAATTTATAAAACTTTTTTTTATTATTTTATATAATAAACCCATATTGCTCTTCGCCCCCTGCAGGTTGTCCCTGATCAGGAGTACACTCAGTGAGCAGAGTGCACCCCTGTAGCTTCCCTGACAATGTGGACAGTTCGAGCTGGATGACTGAAGAACCAATGAGAAGCTGCTGCTCTGTGATTGGTCGCTTTCTAAACTTTTTATTTCTCTTCACCATTAATAAAATCACTGATCCCAAAATCAGCGGTGGTCTCGGATAATAACCTACGATGAAGTCATCAGGGTTTCAGTAACACAACTACCAACAGAAAGCCCACATTAAAAAAAAAAACAAAAAAAAAACATGCTTGTGAATTGCATTGTGGGAAATTGAGTTTGGTGGACATTCAATTCTAAACTGTTGCAGTTGTTCTTTAAGTTATGATTTAAAGCTGCCAGGACTTATTTTACATACTGATACAGGTTGGAGTGTGAGGGACAGGAGGACAGGAGGACGACAGAGGGAGAGATGATGAGGACAGGAGGACAGAGACAGACAGAGGGAGAGATGATGGAGGACAGGAGGACAGACAGCAGTGAAGATGTTCTGTGATCATCTACATCAGCGTCTGTCCCCGGTTCGACTCACAGTGGACTGCTGCAGTGGAAATGTGTCCCACCTGAGGAGTCCTATGGGGACAGAGCTGTCTTGCAGCAGCAGGTCTCTGTCAGACCGGGTCAGACCGGGTCAGTCCTTGAAGGCCACACTTTACTTGTGTTTTCATTCTCTAAGGTTACAGGCTTCAAAGGTTGAAAGGATCCAGTCAGTCACATCTTCATACGACTTCAAACCATGTTATAATACTTCATACGACTTCAAACCATGTTATAATACTTCATACGACTAAAAACCATGTTATAATACTTCATAGACTAAAAACCATGTTATAATACTTCATACGACTAAAAACCATGTTATAATACTTCATAGACTAAAAACCATGTTATAATACTTCATAGACTAAAAACCATGTTATAATACTTCGTAGACTAAAAACCAAGTTATAATAGCTCATACGACTACAAACCATGTTATAATACTTCATACGACTACAAACCATGTTATAATACTTCATACGACTACAAACCATGTTATAATACTTCATACGACTAAAAACCAAGTTATAATACCTCATATGACTTCAAACCATGTTATAATACTTCATACAACTAAAAACCATGTTATAATACTTCATACAACTAAAAACCAAGTTATAATACCTCATACGACTACAAACCATGTTATAATACTTCATACGACTACAAACCATGTTATAATACTTCATACGACTACAAACCATGTTATAATACTTCATACGACTAAAAACCAAGTTATAATACTTCATACAACTAAAAACCAAGTTATAATACCTCATACGACTTCAAACCATGTTATAATACTTCATACGACTTTAAACCATGTTATAATACTTCATACGACTTCAAACCATGTTATAATACTTCATACAACTAAAAACCATGTTATAATACTTCATACAACTAAAAACCAAGTTATAATACCTCATACGACTTCAAACCATGTTATAATACTTCATACGACTTTAAACCATGTTATAATACTTCATACGACTTCAAACCATGTTATAATACTTCATACGACTTCAAACCATGTTATAATACTTCATACGACTACAAACCATGTTATAATACCTCATACGACTACAAACCATGTTATAATACTTCATACGACTAAAAACCAAGTTATAATACCTCATACGACTAAAAACCATGTTATAATACTTCATACGACTTCAAACCATGTTATAATACTTCATACGACTTCAAATCATGTTATAATACTTCATACGACTTCAAACCATGTTATAATACTTCATACGACTACAAACCATGTTATAATACCTCATACGACTACAAACCATGTTATAATACTTCATACGACTAAAAACCAAGTTATAATACCTCATACGACTAAAAACCATGTTATAATACTTCATACGACTTCAAACCATGTTATAATACTTCATACGACTTCAAATCATGTTATAATACTTCATACGACTTCAAACCATGTTATAATACTTCATACGACTACAAACCATGTTATAATACCTCATACGACTACAAACCATGTTATAATACTTCATATGACTTCAAACCATGTTATAATACTTCATACGACTACAAACCATGTTATAATACCTCATATGACTACAAACCATGTTATAATACTTCATACGACTTCAAACCATGTTATAATACTTCATACGACTACAAACCATGTTATAATACTTCATACGACTACAAACCATGTTATAATACTTCATACTAGTACAAACCATGTTATAATACTTCATACTAGTACAAACCATGTTATAATACTTCAATACACAAATGATCCCTCTAAGTTATTCTAACTCTGCACCCAAAGATGAAAGTATCTGACCGGGTTTAAAACTGCACCTCAAAGTATGAAAAGCCAAAGTTGTTGCTACTCAAACATTCACGTTGTTTTGTTTACATCATATTTAAAAGATATAACCAGGTTTTATATGACAAACATGAATTCTAAAATGCTCAAGTAAACATAATATAATATAATATAATATAATATAATATAATATAATATAATATAATATAATATAATATAATATAATATAATATAATACAATATGATATCAGGTCATTTGTAAGTAAAGATGTCAGATTAATGGAAAATAGTACAATTACTCAGAGTAAAAGTACTTAGTTACTTTTCAGCGCTGAGAAATAATCTCAATTAAAGAACGAGATAATGATATTTAATACCGAGAAATTAAAGAAAGGGAGAAAAGACAGATGAAAGAGTGAAAGAGGGAGAGGGTGAATAAATGGTGCGCGAGGCAGAGTGAATGAGTGAGTGAGAGAGTGAGAGAGAGCGGGAGAGAGAGAGAGACGTGGACGTGGCACCTACTCTGCTCTACACGTCAGTGCACATATGCTGAACACCAGCGGACATTTAAACACGTACAGCTCTGTCTGGATTCTGTAACAGGTCGGTTCCGGTGCCTCGGTGGACCGGAGCTCTGTTCGGTCCCGTGTTCGGTCCCGTTCGGTCCTGTTGCGCTCTCGTGCGTGGCTCAGTGTGGATCAGTGGATAACAGCTGTGGCTCAGCAGCCTGTTGTAATGGAGTTAACTTAACACCCTGATAAGTTGTCTCGCTGCGACCCGCACACTCAATCTGCGCTGTTTATGCGCATACGAGATTAAAAAAAAAGAATCATAATAATAATAATATTTTTTTTTTTTTAAAGTGCGGCTCCAGATCAGGCCTGCGCGTCCACAGCGCTGCCGGCCGCAGTCCGAGCGGCTCCATCTGAACAGAAATAAAAACCCGCTCCAGGTCTGTGGACGGTCTGCACCCTCCTCCCCCCTCCCCTCCCTTGCCCCTTCTCTCCACCACTGAAACTGCCACGGTGCAACAAATGTCCCGTTCCCCGCTCCACAAACACCTCCTGCACACGGGGAGCGCACCGACGCCCTCCACCCTCCACCCCGGGTCCCGCTGAAAAGGCGGACAGACTCACCAGAGACATGGAGTCCATCGCTGCCGCCGCGCTCGCGCTCTGTTTCGGTGTGTTGACGTGGACAGCTCTGAGCTGTCACACCGAGATCACGGCTTCTTTGGCTATTTTTTACGGAGCCGCCCGGGCGCGCTCCCGCGGCAGCAGCAGCCAACCGGAGAAATCCACAGGAGCACGGAGTCGCCAGCAGAGCGCGCTCACGACAGGCCTCCTCCTCCTCTTTCCTTCCTCCTCCTCCTCTGGCCTTTCACAATAAAAGTCGCTGTGCTTACTGGCCGCTTTTATTTTCCGGACGGGCACCACTTCCTCCACAGGCTGCAGGTCTGAAGTTAAAGCGCAGGTTCAGTGGGACACTGACAGCCAATCACAGCCCGCTGTTGTGGTACTGGACGATAAACACAAGGTCTCCGTTTATGAAGTTTCAAAAAGGGTTGTAGATTTATGTCAAACTTGACCTTAAATGTATCCACCAGTCAGAGTCTCCAAGCAGCAACCATCAGTGATGTCATCAACCATCAGTGATGTCATCAATCATCAATGATGTCATCATCCACCAGTGACGTCACTACGTTGGTTTGTGAACGTTATGAATCCTCCAGTTCAGATTCTGTCCGTCACCATCTTGTTAGTTCGGAGCGGTTTGGAGCAGGAAGTGACCATATTTGGACGAGCTGGGGGAGGAGCCAGCGGTGGATCTGACCGATCTGATTGGAAACCTGACGATACTACGTCCCGCCCACCGGTAGCTGTAACCTGACTGCACCACAGGCCTGTCAATCAAACAGACACGCCCCCAAAAACAGGTCTTTTTGAATCTTCTTTTCTAATAAATGAGGGATTATTTTCAGATGGACCTCCAGAAAACTAATAAGAAGAAGTGACTTTAGCGAATGATATGCAGGAAACTTTTGGAGCCGAAGGCTTCTTGGAGCCGACCTCTAGTGGTACTCGGTGGTATTGCAGCTTAACGCACTTCTGCGTCGGAACCATTTCTGCTCTGATCAGCCAAAGATACACAACTAAAGCTTTTCTGGCCTCCTTAAATTAAACTGTATCTCATATTCCTCTGCTGATGAATCATCTTCTGATGAGATTTATAATAGATTAAAAAAAAAATCTATCATGACTGTGCAGAGCCTCTGCAGTGTTCAGCATGAGACTGACAGGAGAACATCAGCCTCGTAAAGTCCTTCCTCGCTCTTTGAGCCCTTTAACGCAGCTCTCCATGAAACACCTGATGGATGTGGTGCTGCTGATCGTCCATCTCTGCAGAGACAAGTCTCTGCCAGACTCTCCGTTGGGTTCTTGGTCACCTTCCTCTCTGATAAAGACCTTCTTGCTCCAAACCTTTCTACATTTCACAGTTTCTGATGCTGCTGTGCTCTCAGAGCTTCAGACATGTTTTGTACTCTGATCTAGCTCTCCACAGTCTGCAGTGAGATCCTGGACTCATGGCTCATGTCCTGAGTCTTCACTGTTGGCTGCAGGTGGAGTCCAGTCAGGAGGCCTCAGACATCCTGGAGACCTCCTCTGACGTCATCATCTCTGACAGCAGCGACACAACCACTGATGTCATTATCATGATCTCCACAAAGAAACACGCAGAGATGATCAGCCTGAGTCCACGATCACACACAGTTCAGTGAGTCTCCCACATCACTGCGGGATCGAAAGCGCGTTCTCGCTGTTCGGGCACGCGCTTCTCCACACGGAGCGAGCTTTTTCCACCGCGTTGCACTCTGGGAGATCCAGTTTATTTACCGTTTACGAAAGATGGCAGGCGTGCAGCCGCCACCCCTCCGGAGCCTGGACGATTTCCTGCTGAGCTCGGCCCGGTTCGCGGTGCCAGATGTCCGCGACCTGGACCGCTGGAACCACCGCATCATCAACAACCTGCTCTACTACCAGAGCAACTATTTAGTGTCGGCGCTGGGCCTCCTGCTCATGGTGGGGTGAGTTTCATTATTCTGACGTGTCCCCCCTCCCTCTCCTCCCCCAGCCACCCTTCGCGCTGTGAAACTGTCCTGCAGCCTCATCACACACATTCCTACAGCCTGGTCAACATGAGGAATGACTGATGAAGATTAGAGTCAGCCCCCCCCCCCCCCCCCCCCTCCCCATCACCATCATCTTCCTCCCACTCTGACATCACTCCTCTCTTTAATCTCACAGTTTTCACACAAAATAAAACAGGAAGTCTGTTTCTCGATCACATTTTAAAGGTGGTGTATTTCCCTGCAGGTGGAGGATTGAATACAGCAGAGCTCTCCTTTAAACCCGGTAGAGTGAGATAACATCAGGGTGAAGCAGGACTCTGTTTCTCCGTCTCGTTGGGAAGATTTCTCTCCAGCAGACGTTCTCGGTGTCATCGGAGCCTCTCGTCTGTCGTCGACTTCAGCAGGAATATCCATCACTGACGCTCCTCCTCTCTGCTCTCAGGTATTTCCAGCCCTTCCAGCTGGTCGTCGGGGCAACGGTGGTCACCTTGTTGTTCCTGGGCTTCGTCTGGGCGGCCGAGAATCAAGCTCCCATCCGCCGTTTCCGTAGAAACCACCCATCAGTCTGTGTGTTGGCCGTCCTTGTGGCCAGTTACCTCTTCATATCAGTGCTGGGAGGAGTGGCAGTGTTCCTGTTCGGGATAGCCTTCCCTATTCTGAGTAAGACACACACACACACACACACACACACACACACACACACACACACACACACACACACACACACACACACACACACAAGCATTTTTTTCCTTTGAAATTTCATTTCATGCTGAAAAGTGTTGCAGAGTTTCATAAACAAATACAAAAGCCAAGAGAAAATGTTCCTTCATGTTTGTTAGTATTTCCCACCGTGATGGAAACATCTATATGTCATTAAATTCTTCAGTGACAGCCAGAGAGACAAATACAGTCACGACTACAGGATGTACCAGGTCTTTAGTGGTCTTACATAGTCAAGTTTTATCACCTCAATATTTTCTGTATATTATATATTCTGTGTACTTTTTACTGTCAATTCTATTCAACACTTCCTGTCTATATTTCACAACAAAAGATGTCAGAAGTGAACGGAGTGTGCGCTCTGAGCTGATGGAATGCTTTTATTGTGAAATGTCTGTGCAGGAAGTGCCTCGTTGACAGTCAATAAAAAAGCAGTTTGAAGTGATTATTGGAAGAAACAGAACTCCTGCTGGAGAGGAGAGACTCGGGTGTATTGATGGAATTACTGCTGAGGAAATGAATATGATGTTATTATGTAATGTTAACAGATAGACACGGAGGATGTGTTTTTATTAACAGCGATTTGGAGCAGGTCAGAAAACATACATATGCTGAATCAATCGGATTAATGAGTCATCGATGGTCCAGAACCGCGAGGAAATGAGACATTAGTGGACCTGTTCCTGGGTTGCTGCTGACGGACTCAGAGGGGAACCGGAGCGATGCTGCAGGACTGAACGTCTGAGGACGACACCCTTCAGTTTCAGGGTCTCATGTTTCTGGTTGGTCAGAGCTGAAGCTGCTGGGAGTGAGAGGAGGAGTTTACATTCTGCTATAATGCTGTTTGACTCTGACCGATGACTGAACCAGCTTCTGAACAGAAGTCCACTGAGCAGTTGTTTCACAATAAAAGCCCCACAAAAATAATCCATTCCTCTGCAGGAAGTGTCTTCCTCAACTGTTGCTCAACAGGGGTTTAAAAAAACAAGGATCGCACGGCTTATTTTAGATTCATTATACGGAATATCTGGGAATTTTAAAAACTCTTTTCCAGATGGGGAAAGTCAGGGATTTTGATATTTTTTTGTACCGAGAACTGGAATCTCAGGGACTTTTGTAAGCATATTAAAATTTTAGTTGCCATTTCAATTTTTTTTAAATATTTCTTCATCAATGTACTTATAATGTTAATTAGCGAGTTAGCTGCCTCAAACACAAGAAGCTCTTTACAACGACTTCAGGAGGTAACCAACTAATTAATAACAGTGTCTTCAAGTAAAACAGAGGTCACAACATCTACAGAAAATACATGAGTAACCTATAAACACATAACAGACTTAATATATGTGATATAAATCACATTAATGTTCTTTAGTTACACCAGAGCTACACACTGACCTGTAAAACAACATATGAAAACTTATAATATGAAGAATTTAGTTGGCACTTCCACTTTCTACAGAATTCATCACTTCTACAGTACAAACAATAAAACAGGTCACACACATACACATAACTAATACCACTAATAGCTGTACCAAGATAACAAGACTACAATAGATTCAGATTTTAACTGCTTTTTTTAAAGATGCAATGAAATAAGAAGCGAGGTAATTACTATTATTGTTAGATAAATTCGTTGCCCCTGCAACCAGCATTTAGACATGTATTTCATTTCTTTCAATAGCGCTGCAATTAACCGGCACGTGGCAGCTTCTGTTTAACAGGAATACTTTAGTTTCTTGTCTGCTCAGCACAACGGCAGCATGTTTTCCTGTTTATCATAGCTCATGGAGTTTTCAGCTTTTTAGTCAGTGAAAGTCAAGGAATTTAACATTTGATTTAGAGTGGAAACCCTGAAAACAAGAATGCAACACATCTGTGCCAGATTCTTTCCAGATGTCACAACACATTAAATTCTGCTCACAAATAAAAGAGCCACACCAAAATAAGACTGCACAAAATGCAAAGTTCTTTTTTTTTTTTAAGATTGTGAAATAAGAAAAAACAGGAAATAAAAAAGAATATTGAAAAATTCATATAAAGGCTTTTTTCCATAAAGGTTTAGTTCTCCGTCATCCACACTGTGTGATTTTAAAAAGGGTCGCCTGGGTTAACCTCCTCCTGCTCCTCCTTCTCCCCCTTCTCCTCCTCCTCCTCCTCCTCCTCCCTCTTCTCCTCCTCCTTCTCCCCCTTCTCGTCTTCATCCTCCTCCTCTTCCTCTTCCTCCTCCTCCTCCTCCTCCCCCCCCATCCCTCTGTCTTCTCTCCCAGTGGTTCTGGTCCACGCGTCGGTGAGGCTGCGCAGCCTGAAGAACAAGCTGGAGAACAAGCTGCAGAGCATCGGTCTGAAAAGGACCCCAATGGGACTCCTGTTGGAGGCCCTGGGACAGGAGCAGGAGGCCGGGTCCTAGAGAGGAGGAGGAGGAGCAGGAGGAGCAGGAGCAGGGGGCCGGGTCCCAGAGAGGAGGAGAAATGGAGGTGAAGGTGGGAAATACAAAGCAGAGATGTAAACAGAGGATGAGAGCATCACTGCAGTGAAGGAGGAGGAAGGAGAAGGAGGAGGAAGGAGGAGGAAAAGGAAAAGTCGTTGTCTGGTTTGTTAACTCATCAGAAACATGAAGGAAAAGAACGGAAGTCAAGTAACAGAATCTTTTCTGTTCGTCTGTTTCCACACTTAAAGACCAGTTTATCTTCCTGACATCACGCATCCATAAATTCAGGTGATTTATAACTGAGAAAGACATGGTAACAGTTTGTGCCATAATTCACTGTGTATAGGACGTAATATTTAGAGAATAAAGTTGTCATTTTACTCGAGAAAGATGTAATATTCTAAAATTGAATCCCTGAGCTCCGACTATTAACGGACAGACGTTTTTCTTTGGGAAATTTCAGTTCTTTTAAAGCTTTTTATTTTCATATTTTTCTCGTAAATGACATCTTTATCCTCCTACTTTTACTTTTCCATATAACAACATTTGTTTTTTAAATATTACAACATTTTTCAAAGAATTAAACATTCTCCTCATAATGTTATGAGTTTTTTCCTCAGCTGATATCGGTTTGACTAGTTTATGTAAAAATCAACTCTATTCTGAAATATTTATTTCTCATATTTTCTCCTGTACAGTAAGAGCATCATTTTTTTTAATCATCACAAATTAATTTCATAATGATGAGTTTTTTTCTGAAGAAAGACATTATCTGATGTTTTTACTTTTTATATCAAAATCTACTTTATTCTTGAAGTATTCACCTTTTTCTCATAAAATTACATCTTTTCTCATCAAATATTACAACTTTATCCAATGAAGTAATTGCTGGTTTTTTTATGTTACAAACTTTTGTCAAAAAATACAAATTCATTTAATGATGTTATTAATTAGTATGTAGAATAAGATCGTGATGTTGGTTTATGTGAACATCGACCATGTTCTGGAAATATTATTTATTATGCTAATTTTAAAAGTTGTTGCTTTAAATGATAACAATATTTTATTACAACTTTTTCCTCATAGAACAAATTCTTCGTTATATTCTGACTGTTTTTGGTTGAAATACAACATATGTCATAATGTTAACGCTTCCTTTGATTTGAAGACAGATGTGAAGGTAAAGCTCTGTCAGGTGTGTTCAGGTGTGTTCAGGTGAGCACACTGCAGTGATATCACACACGCAGAGCCACAGTTGGACTTTTTTTTAAAGTAACTTCAGATGAATTCCATATTTGTTTCGTGTTTTGTGTATCATTGAAAAAAAAAATCTGGATTCATACGAAGGACAAGTTCAGAATAATTGTTGTTGATGTAGGAATCATTGTTGAGGACCGGTGGGAGCAGCAGTATATGTATATGTATATGTATATGATGTATATGTATATCATATATATGATGTGTATATATATATATATATATATATACAGTGGGTACGGAAAGTATTCAGACCCCTTTAAATTTTTCACTCTTTGTTTCATTGCAGCCATTTGCTAAAATCAAAAAAGTTCATTTTATTTCTCATTAATGTACACTCAGCACCCCATCTTGACAGAAAAAAACAGAAATGTAGAAATTTGTGCAAATTTATTAAAAAAGAAAAACTGAAATATCACATGGTCATAAGTATTCAGACCCTTTGCTCAGTATTGAGTAGAAGCACCCTTTTGAGCAAGTACAGCCATGAGTCTTCTTGGGAATGATGCAACAAGCTTTTCACACCTGGATTTGGGGATCCTCTGCCATTCTTCCTTGCAGATCCTCTCCAGTTCCGTCAGGTTGGATGGTGAACGTTGGTGGACAGCCATTTTCAAGTCTCTCCAGAGATGCTCAATTGGGTTTAGGTCAGGGCTCTGGCTGGGCCAGTCAAGAATGGTCACAGAGTTGTTCCGAAGCCACTCCTTTGTTATTTTAGCTGTGTGCTTAGGGTCATTGTCTTGTTGGAAGGTGAACCTTCGGCCCAGTCTGAGGTCCAGAGCACTCTGGAAGAGGTTTTCTTCCAGGATATCTCTGTACTTGGCCGCATTCATCTTTCCTTCAATTGCAACCGGTCGTCCTGTCCCTGTAGCTGAAAAACACCCCCAAAGCATGATGCTGCCACCACCATGTTTCACTGTTGGGATTGTATTGGGCAGGTGATGAGCAGTGCCTGGTTTTCTCCACACATACCGCTGAGAATTAATGCCAAAAAGTTCAATCTTGGTCTCATCAGACCAGAGAATCTTATTTCTCATAGTCTGGGAGTCCTTCATGTGTTTTTTGGCAAACTCTATGCAGGCTTTCATATGTCTTGCACTGAGGAGAGGCTTCCGTCGGGCCACTCTGCCATAAAGCCCCGACTGGTGGAGGGCTGCAGTGATAGTTGACTTTGTGGAACTTTCTCCCATCTCCCTACTGCATCTCTGGAGCTCAGCCACAGTGATCTTTGGGTTCTTCTTTACCTCTCTCACCAAGGCTCTTCTCCCACGATTGCTCAGTTCGGCTGGACGGCCAGGTCTAGGAAGAGTTCTGGTCGTCCCAAACTTCTTCCATTTAAGGATTATGGAGGCCACTGTGCTCTTAGGAACCTTGAGTGCTGCAGAAATTATTTTGTAACCTTGGCCAGATCTGTGCCTTGCCACAATTCTGTCTCTGAGCTCCTTGGACAGTTCCTTCGACCTCATGATTCTCATTTGCTCTGACATGCACTGTGAGCTGTAAGGTCTTATATAGACAGGTGTGTGCCTTTCCTAATCAAGTCCAATCAGTTTAATTAAACACAGCTGGACTCCAATGAAGGAGTAGAACCATCTCAAGGAGGATCAGTATAAATGGACAGCATGTGAGTTAAATATGAGTGTCACAGCAAAGGGTCTGAATACTTATGACCATGTGATATTTCAGTTTTTCTTTTTTAATAAATTTGCACAAATTTCTACATTTCTGTTTTTTTCTGTCAAGATGGGGTGCTGAGTGTACATTAATGAGAAATAAAATGAACTTTTTTGATTTTAGCAAATGGCTGCAATGAAACAAAGAGTGAAAAATTTAAAGGGGTCTGAATACTTTCTGTACCCACTGTATATGTATATATATACAGGAAAGTAATTTCCTGTATTTCTTCCCCACCGAGCTGCTCAGCACAGCCGTCCACTGCTGGTCAGTCTTCCTGTGCTTTGGAACTTAAACCCTCGTTACCATGAACAACCATTAACCCATAAAGTCAGTTGGTTGCCGTGCCAACACTTGTGGTAACCCGAGCTTCAAGTTCTCTCCTTGTAATTTGCTCTGTTTTTAGCGATGGTGGGACAAACTGGTTCAGACGGAAATATCTCGGCACAGATTGGATGAAATCGTCTGCAGTGTTTTGTGGCGCAGAGAGAAAGAAGACGTGATTTATGAGTTATGTGTTAGTTTATGATTATTCTAACGGGGAAGTGTTCAGGCGTTACTCCATTGTTAGCCTCAGTACTAACCGTTCAAAGCACCACTGTGCCTAAAGCCTCACAGATTGAGCTGCTAACTTGGCTTTGTTATTATTACTTATATTATTATTTTCTTGTCTGAAAATTCCTTCCTGAAACCAGCCAACCAGAGTCAGAAACGTAACGTAACGTAACGTAACGTGGAGCTCCCGGTTGCTCTTTGATGAATGAACGGAGGAACCAACGCTCCACCTGGAAGGTTTTCAGCTTCATGCAAGAAAAGTCACGGTAAAAACTTCTGCACAAACACGGACTGCATCCCTCAGTGGTTCTGTCTGCCTGTAATGGGGACGGTTCACTTTAAACCTGATAGAGAGACGGAGCCCACCGACCTCTTCAGCCCACGTTCAGGAGGCTGCAGGCTCACACCACAGATTTTATTGTGAAGCTGAAGAGGCCAGCTTTGTGTGCCGTTTTGATTGCAGCCTCTGTGCCATGTAATTTGTGTGTTATTTTGCACTCTGCTCCGCGGTGAAGGAACTCGGGGCCGTTCGGTTTGATCTGATGGAACTATCAGAACATCAATGGTTTCCTGCAGGAAGTGATGCCTTCCAGTGAACTCTGTCACTCATACACATTGATCACTTCTGCATGACGCTGCACATTTACAAAGTGAAGTGGAGGTGATGATTGTGGATGTTCAGTGTTGCCTTCCATTCAACTACATGTTGGACTTTTTGTTTCAGCTCCATGTGTGTTTTTCACATTTTCTAAATAAAAAGAATGCTGAACTGCTTCGTGTCTGGACGTTTTTACTCTTTACAGGCTGCAGCTACAAATAGCCACAGTTAGCGTTTGATAAAGCTGAAACAAAATTTACTTGCTGTCATCTGCGAATGAAAACCCTCCATTTCCATGATTCAGCTCTTTGGATCCAGTGTCAGTCCACTTGTAAGTCACAGTTTATATCTGAATCAGCCAGCAGTCTGTGAACAAGCAAACAAAAGAGGATACCTGGGAACATAAACACGATAACCAACCATACAGTTTCCATCAATAGGTCACTTCTGATAGGTTTCAGTGTGGTGGCGCCCACTAGTGGCTGTAATGAATATTAATGGAGGAGGTTGGGGTGGATGAATGGGCCGACAACTAAGGAGAGTGTTTGTTTCCTGTTTCAAACAAGTCGATGTTTCTTTTAACCTTTACTGCACGTTTTTTTTTTTATTGTAACCATGACGATAGAGCATAACAATGATACCAGCTGCTCATCGAAAGCTTCTGCTTCACGGAGGAGGGAGTTGTCCACTTAGTGTCAGGTTTTACATGTTGGGAGGTCACATGATGACATGAGTGACAGTGAGCAGCTCATACAAACTCTGATTTACTGCCCTGTTACAGGAGGACAGTCTGAGAGCGCGGTTCACTTCTCCACCAGCAGGTGGTGCTGATCTCTGTCTCTAACAAACCAGTGACTGAACAACAGATTTAAAACATTTCATGTTTTAAAATGGAAACAGGGATACCGCGATATTATTCACAAACATGATATCATTATTAGACAGTTGGAGACACTGACTCGGGTTTTTGAACTTTTTATGTCACACTAATGAGGACATCTCAGCTTTGACACGGTTAGTCAAAACTTTAACAAAGTAAGTCTTAGATTTTCTGTTTTATTTTAAAATAATCAATAAAGAGCTAAAGTATCTCTTAATTCTGGAGAATCATAAAGGGGGCCAGTTTAAATTTTGTATTTTCAAGGTTTATTGTTTGTGTGAACAGGAAAATTAGAGTAACTTATTATGGGATAGTGTGCACCCTGAGCATGTCCGAAGGAGTACAATATCGGGTCTTATACTATCATGCACGTGAACACTTCAGCTTGAAGCTTTTTGAACTCTGGAAGAGTTTTTTGAAGTAGCTAGATAAACCTTTTCTTTTCCCTTTCTATAAAACTCTAAAGGTCATTTTATGATTTATGCTGTATTTTATTTTACTCTCTCACTCCCACAATTGACCTGGAAGCAGAAGACTGTAAAACAATGATGTCAGTGAGTTTGAACTCTTTATAACCAGGTTCAAAGTTTCACAGTTTGTAGTTAATGGGAGCAGATGTCAGTTCCATGAAATCAGTCCAAACATCCCTGGATCTGGATCCATGATCAGTGAAGGACTGGAAGAAGATCACCAGGACGACCCAGGACATCTCCTCCTGTCTGGGGTCCAAACCTTCAACTGCTGAACAGAACACTTCACTCCAAGTTTTACACATGACAACTGACATCCTGTTGCTTTTAACCTCTTCAACTAAAAGCCCACATCTCCAACACAGTTCTTTTTATTTCAGTCTCAAACTTTCTGATGTGTTTCTCCTCCGTTCTCTGTCACCCTGCTGCTGTATGAACACAATACATTTAATCAATTCAGTTCAATTACATTTTATTTACATAGCGCAAAATCACAACACAGGCATTTAATGTGACATCCTTCAACAATACTTTACCACATTATAACAGAGGATCCCAACAATTCAACTCATTCATCCAAAAAACATCCAGATATCTGATGTTTGTTTCCACTTTCACAGCAGTAGAGCTATTTTCAAATCGCACACGCACACGCGCACACACACACACACACACACACACACACACCAGTAAATATTGCCTCACACTCATGCACAGTTCGTGTATTATTTTTTTTCCGGGGAGGAGTTATGACACGTCATCATGGGGAGGATCTATATAAACATCGCACGAGGCGGAGCGGCTCAGAACAGAAACAGAAGGCGGGACAGACAGACACACAGACAGACAGACACACAGACAGACAGACAGACAGACACACAGACAG
Source organism: Embiotoca jacksoni (assembly GCF_022577435.1). Classification (NCBI taxonomy): domain Eukaryota; kingdom Metazoa; phylum Chordata; class Actinopteri; family Embiotocidae; genus Embiotoca; species Embiotoca jacksoni. The sequence continues at coordinate 601,695 of NW_027185427.1, forward strand.
ACACACAGACAGACACACAGACACACAGACACCCACCCAGAACAACAGCCGCCCGGTGACAGGAGCTCCTGCTGCGTCTCTCTGGATGTTCACGGATCATTTTCAGAGGTTTGATCATGTTCTTTATCTCATCTGTTAACTTCTCTCTCTGAGGGAGTGATGTCACGGACCAGCGGTGACGTCACAGGTTCATGTTTTTGGTTGTCTGATATGATGCTGGCAGCTGGCCGGTCATCATGGTGAAAACATTGTGCGACCTGTTGCTCCTCCACCTCCATTCCCTTCGTGTGTCAGTCACGCAGCAGGATGAGCATGTCGTCCCTGTCTCACCTGGACCACAGGAGCAGGAAGCTCTTTGTTTATTCTGATGTGTTTATCTGGCAGCTCTGCTTCTGTTTCTTTAAACGTTTACACTTTACAGTTCCTTAATTCGTTTACTTTTAGTTTACAGTTTATATAATAGTTAAGATGAAACTTCAAAACAACAAACAACTGCATCAATATTACTGATAATCTATAACAGATTTATAATACTATCGTTTTTTCTGAGTTCATTTGATTCTGCAGTAACAGAACTTGTCCATGTAATGGAATATTTCCAGAGTCCACAGCTGGACATGTCTCCTGTGTTCCTGGTTCATAAGGACCTTCCTGTAGCACTGACACCAGCCTCTCTTATCATGTGACTCTGACTGTGGTTTCCTGCTGACCACAGTCATAGTTGTGTGTGTGTGTGTGTGTGTGTGTGTGTGTGTGTGTGTGTGTGTGTGTGTGTGTGTGTGTGTGTGTGTGTGTGTGTGTGTGTGTGTGTGTGTGTGTGTGTGGACCCCTGCTGTGAGCAGGTTACCATGCAGACCCACACATGTGGTTTCCAGGAAAACACAGGCAGTTACATCATGTGGCAGCAGTGACTAACAGGCGGTGCAGGTGGCTCTCAAACACTTTCTAGAAGTAGGTCGAAGTTTCTGGGAGTGGTGACAGAGGCTGGCTCTGCCCTGTGTGTGTGTGTGTGTGTGTGTGTGTGTGTGTGTGTGTGTGTGTGTGTGTGTGTGTGTGTGTGTGTGTGTGTGTGTGTGCGCACCTTATCTTATCACACTAACTGTCAAACCTCTGAACTGGTTCAGGTCCGGCTGCACTGACGGGCCAAGATTAGCTCTGAGAGCTGGAAGGTTATGATTATTATCTCCAGCACATCGGTGGCAGGACGTTCACAGTGCAGCAGAACACGATAACAATAGCTGCAGTTACTGAAGTCAGAGACACAGGGGGCAGCAGTCTCAGTGAAGAGTCTCAATATGTTCTTCAGTTGGGAGAATAGTGGACCGTGTGGCGGACCGTGTGGCGGACTCTGTGGAGACTTTTTGGCAGACCGTGTGGTGGACTCTTTGGTGGACTGTGTGGTGGACCACGTGGCGGACTCTTTGGTGGACTGTGTGGTGGACTCTTTGGTGGACTGTGTGGTGGACTCTTTGGTGGACTGTGTGGTGGACCGCGTGACGGACTCTTTGGTGGACCGTATTATTTTTTTTCATTGTTTTTTCATTATTTGTATTAGGTCCTGAGTGAAGGTGATCGTCCCTCCTGACAGACCCGTCACGCAGAACTTCTCAGGACTTTACATCTGACCATACAACAGAAGAGACCCTGTACAGGCCAGTCTCTCTAACCACCGTCCCAACGCACCACGGACCATGCTGTACCTGAAGAAGTTCTTCACCGAGGGCCTCATCCAGGTGGCCATCCTGCTGAGCCTCTGTGGAGTGCGGGTGGATGTGGGACTGGAGTCCTACCTGCTCCCCTCCTGGCAGGAGATGATGCTGGGTCCGACCTCAGCGCTGACTCAGACACAGTTCCACAACCTCCACAACCGACTGGAGGACGGCCACGGCCTGCACCCCAAGAGTGTGGACCTGGACGGGTTCTTCACGTCCCGAAGGCTGCTGGGCTGGGTCCGCTCTCTGGACAGACTGCAGGTAGGAACACACATTTTTTTGTCTGTTTTCTTGTGCAGCCTAGCCTAGCTTAGCATAAAGAATGGAAACAATGGGAAACAGCTAGCCGATTCTATCTCTGTCCAACGCTCAGCACAAGAGGAAGTAGATTTATTTCTTTCAGGACGTTAACGCCTTTGCTTTCCCACATTTGATCAGTTTTGTCAAATCTATATTCAGAAGAGTCTCTCATTTCAAACAGCAGATGCTTTACATTGATTTTCATGTTTCCCAGATTTGTGGAGCCTGTGAGCTCTCGTAGGGAGCTGACCTGAATGTTTCAGATGGAGCTCTCAGGATTTAGGAAGTCCTGGACTCTGTGAGGGAACGACTGTTGAACCGTCTCTCTGCAGGTTCCTCATGCAGAGCTGGAGACATGGTTGGTGCAGTGCGAGTCAGATCCCTCCCCGCTGCAGAGAGCTCCTGCTGGGGTGGAGAGAGACCGACCTGCCCCGCCGCTGGAGCCCTCGGCCAGACTGAACCCGGAGGACGAAGACGAGGAGGAGGAGGAGGAGGAAGCAGAAGAGGAAGAGGAAGAGGTACAGCAGTTACACTCGGGGTCTGTGTTTTAACATGTTCCTCAGTAGCGGTCCGACCTGGCGCAGGGTCGGTGTGAGGAGGCTGTGACACACCTACTGAGGTTTCTGTGGTTACGAGGTCAGAGATTATTTAAGTTATGGTACCGGGGTTGGTGTGCCATCACCCCGTGGGCTGTCGAGCGTAAACCCTGCTCATGTGCAGCTGTAACGACTGCTCATTCAGACACTTTTGGCCTGGAACAAAGATTTTGTCTGACCGCAGATTCAGATGAAAGTGATCACAGCTGTGGTGAATTTCCAGATGAGGAGGGTTAGATGTGAAACCGAACCAGGGAACTTTTGGAGTGTTTTCTCGTGCAGAAAGAAAGACTTGAGAGAAGAAGTTTATCCTGCTGATGGTGGGAATGTTTGACAGCTGGTTTTAGAAAGTGAAAATGTTTCTCTGGTCTGTCAGCATGATAACCACAGTGTCACTATTTCATCTGCACTGACACACAGCAGGGTTGTGATTTAACATACTGTACTTATATGATTGCAGTGACTATTCTAACATGCTGATGAGCTCAGTTTGGTGTTAGCGCTTGCGGCTAAGTCAGAGAATCATCAAAGGAGATGACGACAGAGATGATCTGGACCAAAGTCCACCAGAAATCTGTTTGTAAAATCCTCCTCCACCACTGAAGTAGCCGTAATAATACAGATTTAGGAGTGAAGAGAATATTCAGCTTTTTATTCATAAGTACTTTTTATAAGTGACTAGTGTGGACAACAGGGCTGTTCTTGTTTTTCACTGTCACCAAAACTGAGCTTCATGTCATGTGAGAGACTGAGTCAGAGGTGGATGAGTCACCCGGAAACCTCACTTCACCACAGATGAGTCCCAGGGAGCGCAATCAGGATACAGTAGGAAAAAATAGAAGTAAAGGAGGAGTCCGCGAGATTTACCTTCTCTGTACGACCAGACAGCAGCTTTCAATCTAATCTAAAGAGAGGAATAAGTTTCCTCTGATGTCCAAATGTGGAATGGATTAACTTTGTAAAGCTGCACTAATGAAAGGTTTTAACACCAATAACGGAGCTAATGACTGAGAGGAGGTCACAAAGAATCATCATCCAACGCTGCTGTGTTTCTCAGCTCTGTGCAGCATTTTAGTGTCTTTCAGCTCATTGTTTTGGTGGTGGTGTTTTGGTTCACTCTCTGCTCTCAGTGCTCAGCACCAAACAGCAAACAGAGAAAGTTTAGCAGCTGTTTCAGCTATTTTAAAGGTTATAGACGGAAGAAAACCTGCGATTGGCCCGGGAATGTGTCAGTCAGCCAATCAGAAGAGAAGGCCAGTGATGTCAATGAGCCTTAAAGACACAGACACAGACAGAGATGAGAGGTTTTTAAACTGCAGGTAACGTGGAGAGTCTGAAGGAACGCAGTGACGATGTTTGTATGTTCATAGATACGCGGTAGACAGGAACTCCTCATATGTAGCTGAGCTGATATCAGTTCAGGGGCTTAATGAAAACGGGGCTCAGGGTGACGGTCCACAGTGTAACTCAGCATTTTACTTCCTGTTCATATCCCCCAAAACATCATGGGAACTGTAGTCTTATAACATAAAACCATGATAATCCCCATTTAAGAATAAAAGTAGGAATCCATTCATGTTAACGTTGGTCTGCAGTCCAGTGGGACTCTGAGGGACACACCTGTTTTAAGTCACATAATGCAGACAGGTGAGGGAACCTGCTGGCGATCAGCTGATCTGACTTCCTGTTCCTGTCTGCTCTGAGCTCCTGTTTTTTTTTTTACTGGTAACACCTCAGGAATCACACTGTACATTGACTGACTGACTGACTGATGGACTGACGGCTGTCCTCGTTACGGAACATGTTTCACTGCAGATCCAGACATGTTCACAGTAAAAATAATCTGCAGGCCTTCTCACGGAGGAACATCTCAGATGTTCAAAGAGACACACGGAGTGAGAGCTGAGAGTGTGTAGGATTTATTTAGGATTTTATGATCTCATGAGAATTCCCTCACATGTCACTCAGGAGTCCTATTAACTGTAATTAAAATCCAAACTCATTAAAATTAATATTTGATATATAAACAGATATAAAAAAACAACAACACCACTCAGACTGTGATACAACACTGGACTGATGCTCACAAACACAATGTACACTGTATAAATAGACCACATACTGGGCTACACATCCTGTCAGGACATGATCACACACACACACACACACACACACACACACACACACACACACACACACACACACACACACACACACACACACACAGAGGACATTAGGAATGTTCCAGTACATGTTGGTTTGCTGTCCTCTTTTAATCAAACTGAAAGTGAGTGTAACAGTGTTTTTTTGACCCCCCCCCACCCTCCCCTGAGTCTCAGATGTCAAGCATACACACACACACACACACACACACACACTCACACACAGAGACACACACACACACACACACACACACACACACACACACACACACACACACACACACACACACACACACACACACACACACACACACACACACAGCACTCTCTGAGCGTCCTGCTGGTCTTGACTGGTTCTGTTTTGAAACCTGATCCTGGCTCTGTTGCGTCCCGACACACATTTACAACCCGATGTTTTGCAATCTCTCCTGTTTACAGCATCCACACACACACACGCACACACACACACGCACACACACTCACGTGCACACGTGCACACACTCACACTCACACTCTCACACACACACACACACACACACACACACGCACACACACACTCACGTGCACACGCGCACACACTCACACTCACACTCTCACACACACACAGAGGACATTAGGAATGTTCCAGTACATGTTGGTTTGCTGTCCTCTTTTAATCAAACTGAAAGTGAGTGTAACAGTGTTTTTTTGACCCCCCCCACCCTCCCCTGAGTCTCAGATGTCAAGCGCGCGCGCACACACACACTCACACACTCTCACAAGCAGTGAGCTGCAGGGATGCACGTCAACAAGTTGCACAAATATGACGAGCAGATGACCTGCACTTCCTTATCCAGCAGTGGAACAGGAAGTAAACAAGAACAGCGTGTTCTGTTCAACACATCTGAGAAGAGCTTTCTGCTCTGGAGATAAAATCTTCTGCTTCACACGTTTATTTCTCAGAAAATCGGCGTTAGTGAATCGGGATCGTCCCTCCAACGGACAGGTGTGGCTCATCAAGGTGCTGATTAGACTGGTGCTGATGTTGCACAGGCGTTTGGACTGTCACAGTTAAAGGACTCTGACATGAGCAGGTTTTATTTCCAGCGGTGGACGGCAGCGTGTTCATGCTTCATGTTCACGTGCAGTTTAAATGACAGTTGGCTGAATTTCTCTCTGTACAGTTTGTAAAGCTGTGAGGATCCTGTTTTATGTTTTATGTGGTTCTGGATGGACTCAGACTTCTCGGGTTGGAGTTTGGGTTTCTATTGAGAAAGTTTTGAGCAGCTCTTGTCCAGAGAGCTGGCAGACATTTTTTCTACGTTGTGTACGTCTGTCGTGCCGTCTTCATCTGAGTGTGCAGCTTCTCTCTGCTTATTCTTCATGTTAAATATGAGTTTGTTGTTGTGGTGTCCTGACACTGTACTGTACTGCAAATAGTATCCCCTCAATGTAGCTCGTTGTCATAGCAACGCCACATGAAACTACTACGACGTTGTTTTCAACACAACACACACAGGAACAGTGGAGGACATCACGTCTGCACCTCCTCAGCCGTGATGATTCAAGGGACGACTCTTCTGACCAATCAGAGGTCCGCAGTGTTTTAACGTTACCTTTTAGTACCGGCTCCGCTCACCTGGAACCTCAACGGAGGTGATACCGAGTACGGCACCAGGTACCGGTCGCCCTCTGAAACCTGCAGCAGCGGTGGACTCCCACCCTGCAGCTCCGGACCGGGACACTAAAGAAATATTACTGTGGTGATTCATGTTCCCCGATGAGTCAACATCGAAACGAGATTTTAATGAACCAGTGAATCTTCTTCTTCTGAAAGCTGCTCTTCAGTGGAAAGAACAGCTCACTGCTAATGCTAATGCTAAAGCTGAAGGTGGAGTTGACACCTGAGCATGGTGGGTGGGGCCTGAGTGCTTCATCATGTGTCCTGAGTGTGAGGTAACGGAGTGAAAGTGCTCACAGACCGCTTGTACATAAAGCTGCGGTGACGTGTTTGTGGGGAATGGATGTAGACATGCAGAGACTCAGCCGTGACCCATATATGTTCACAGCCACACGTGTCCCTGCCGGCCAGCTACTGGGGGTCTCTGGGTTTGTCTGTGAGCCCCCGAGTCAGGTCAGGAGAAGGTTGGAGTTATTCTGAGCCTGACTGTCTGTCTCTGGGTAAAACTAGAGCCTTTACGCTCTTTAAGACTGGCAGTGTGGAAGATGTGTTTGACGTGTCTGTATCAAAACCCCAAAATGCTCCGCTGAGATCGGCCTCGAGGATTTCTAGTCTCCAACTGAATAAATACAGAAAATAGAAACACTAAACTGCTCGGCTAGCTCAGTCTGGTTGGAACAAAGATATCTGATGAACAAAGACATCTGATGAACAAAGATATCTGATGAAAAGAAAGGACCGAAAGAGGCCCGATTTCACCAAATGGGTCATATTTAATAGACCTATAACAAGTAAAAACAACATTATACTGAATATATGACATTCTATTCTAATTATATTTTCCCATTGAGAAGGTGGAGTGATATTTCTAGTGATGAGCAGGGTGTGATGTTTCCAAATGGTCAGTTGACCAATCAGATCCGTGGGGTCGGAAGTACTTCGTGACCGTCAGACATTTTTTGAAAGCCGTGCTAAAGTTAACTAGGCGGGTGGTTCCATAGTCGCTATCACACAAAAGGTCTGAGGTTCGAACCCTCGTGGAACCAGTCCCCGATGTCACCTCTCAGTTTTATGTCCTACATTTTTACTGGTTTAGTTCAGTCTCACTACTTTCATCAACAAGTGTCAGTCATCTCTATCATTAAAAAAAAAAAAAAAAAAAAAAAAAAAACCCTGATAAATTGTACAGCACCTGCTCAGACACAGTTGGTCTTTAACTGGTGGAGACCAAAATCAGAGCTAAAAAGATGGACAAATGTTTGGGTTTATCTTGTACATCCAAAGAAATGCTAACTTTAGTTTTTTCTTTTTAACAGGAAATATAAAAAATAAAGTATGAATTTTGAAAGTTAGTGTTACGCACCAACTTGAAGTGCTTTCAGACCAGCTGACCTGTCTGCACTACATGAGATTCAGTATCAGCAACATTGGGTCCTGTGTTGATCATTCTTCACTTTTGTTGTTGCAAACAGGAAAGAACGCATCACGTGCTTCCTCACGGCGATGACAGAGAAGAGGAAGAGGAGGATGAAGTCCTGGCCAGGATTCAGAGGTACAGCAGGACAGAGGAAGGAGGACGACCAAGAGGCTCCTACGAACACAGCAGTAACAGAGAGCGAACGGAGAATGAAGTCGACCAGGTGAGAAGAAGATTTATTATCGTACTGATAAGAGAATTCATGGAGAGTTATTTGCCTGAGAACTTTCCAGGTGACCTGCAGAGACTCCTGGAGGTCACGGAAATGGTTCAAGACTGCTCAAAATATGAATTCCTTCAAATAAAGTCACATGTTTTGCCGTCAGACTTGAAGCCCTCGGGTTGAACAAACTGCCCGACATCAAGGTCCCACGATGAACTCTACGAACGGGGACAACGGGGACGTCTGGACCGTTTCACCTCGAAGGCTTTCACTGCGTTGTTCGCAGGAGGGGACAGAGGGAGGTGTGTGAAGATGGTGACTGACTGTAGCTTTACTCACAAATCCTCAACGCCTGTTTGAAACTCCAGGAAGCTGCTCCACACGCTCTGTACTCTGAGCTGTGATCAGAGCTTGGAATCAGAGCCGGATGCTGCATCTGTAAACTGCTGAGCTCAGCAGAATCAAAGTGTGTCTGACACGCTTCAGCAGCTGCACCGCAGGGTGCCTCTGACACCCGGCGGGGGCGGGGGGGGGACGCGATGCTTCCTAACATGCAACGATGAAACCAAACTGTAAGCGTGGACATGCAGCTTGTTTCAGTTCGCCCTCTGACTCGTTTCTTGACGGTGTTTCAAAACGGTAAAATTGGGTAACATTTGATCTCTTCAGTGTTTTTAGGACAAAACCCTAAGAGGGTACGAAATAATTCTCCTACGCAGAATCCACCTCTCCCACAAAGCACTGATTGTGTGATTTGTGACGATGGAAAGACGAGACGGACGTTTCTTAGAAGGAAACCAAAGAACAGATGTGAGAGAGCGGCAGAAAATGAGTTTTGACAAATGAAAACCAAAAGGCTTCCTCGTAAAGGGACATTTCGTAGATGAGTGGACAACAAACGCGAGTAAAACCGGACCAGTAATGCTCTCAGCTGTGTGACCCACCGGTTGTATAAGCTGATCAGCTCCTGTTCTTTTTGTCTGGGACAGAAGTTAAAATGCTGTGAATGTTTATGAACAGAGATGAACTTTGAAAGTTGTAATTAATGCCAGGAGACGGACTGAAGCTCGACTGTCCTTTCTTCTGTCTCCCTCCAGACTTCTGTCTCCCTCCAGGAGTGTCTGAGGTTGTTGGAGGAAAACTTTCCCTTCTCAGAGGAGCAGCAGGTACCGTCGCAGCCTCCTCTCCTTCTCTTGGCCTTCGTCTGTATTTCACTGCGCTCATCTTGCTTTCTTTTCAAGTTAAGTGATGTTGCTGGAAGAAGAGGTGACCTGGACTGCTGCTCCTCAGACAGGGACCCCCTGCTGCCCCCCATCATCCCCACCAATAACCCCTCATTGGACCTGGAGCTCCAGTGGCAGGATCTGCTGGCTATCATGGAGCCTGAGGTGAATTATACTTCCAACATTTCAATCGGATTAATTCATGAGAAAAAGAGGAGAAAGCCGAGACACAATAAACGTTGTTAAACTGTCCATCTGTTCTCTGCAGGACACAGACGTGGACATGACGACGTCTGCGTCTGAAGCGGCGCCACTAAACCCCAACAGCCCTCCAACAGAGGCCGATCAGGAGCTCCTTCTCATGGAGGCTTCGCTGCAGCACGGTCAGCTGATGGTTCAATTCACTCATCAACACAAAACCTCCTTAAAAAACAGCTTGAATGCTTCTTCTGGACGATGTATTCATTATGTGTCACGTCCAAAGCTTTCAGCCACATCTCGGGACCTTCCTCGGGGGATGGAGCGGCTCAGTTGCCATGGAGACTAATTAGTTGTTGAACCACCTTCATATCAACTGAGGAACTCCACCTGGAAGCAGCTTACGAGATGTGGTTGAAAGCTTCGGAACGAAGGACGATGAATTTGATTTAAGTCTTCACTTAAATTTGGAAGAACTTTTTGTCAATTAAGATCCAGATCAGATCACAACAACTGTGTTTTCTTACTTTCTGAATTTCCCTTGAATGAAGCTTCAGTTCTTAGTGTCTTCTACAATGCCCAACTCTTTTTCTCCAGGTTTGTTGCCACCCAACCAGCCAGAGCCAGAGCCAGTCCTGCTTCCTCTGAGGCCCAGCGCGGAGCTGGACCACCAACACTCGGCCCCGAACCCACTGAGCACCGTGGATCCGGTGCACGCTCCTCCTGACCACACGGATCTGCTGATAGAAGACCCTTCAGAAGACTTCTACATGGGACTAAATGCAGAAGATAACCCGAGTAGCTTCAACATGAACCTGCTGACACAAGATGCGGTGGAACCTGAACACGTCTTTGATGTTAACTTTCATCCACGTGACCTGTCACCTTCAAGTTTCTCCTCATCTCTGGAGGGGGACGGTGGGACCCAGGACTTCCTGGGATCTCCTCCACGTGTCTTTCTGGCGGACGACGAGGATGCTGAGGATGTGGAGGATGAAGGCGGTCTCCCCAGCCCGCTGAGTGACCTTCTGGAGGATGCTAGCATCTTGGAGGAGATTAAATTGCTGGACTTGGCTCTGGAGGAAGGGTTCAGTCCGGAGATGGCGGCCAGGCTGGAAGAGGAGGGCTACCTCGACCTCGACGCAGCCCGACAGGAAACCGACCGAGGTGACGACCACTCGGGCTCAAACATGGCGGTCACAGACGATCAGGGAAGACATCAGCAAGGTAAGTTAACGGGGGAAGAAACAGACCTCCTTCTAGACCAGAGGTTCCCAAACCTACGATGTACACAACCAAATTCACCAAGAACCACCTCACTGATTTAAACATACGCTGGCCCTTTAACCCCATGACACAATAACACGTCTACTCTGAATAAATCAAAGATATTTGTGACTAAACAGATCAAACTTTTACTGTCAGTAAAACTAAAATAAATCACGACAGCTGAGGATCAATAGTTCGACTGCAGCGGATCAACTGTGACTGACAGCTCACCTGTCTGAGGGGAAGAGAAGGAGGCTTCACATCCATCCTGATCCATCTGGTCTCTGCGATGGCGTTCATTTATTACAATTAATCATAGAATTTACTGCTGCTGTGTGTAAATGTTCTCGTCACATGGATCCTGCTGCTGAGTGATTCATCAAACCTGTCACAGACTCTTCATCACTGTAAAGTTACATGTTCATGAAACTGCAGAGCAACAACTCAACATTCACGACCTGCTGGTAGAAACAATCCCTCCATTTGGGAATCACTGTTCTATTTTAGCAATTTTATCATTTAGAAAATTGAAGTGCTTACGATGAAACGTGAACTTGAACTTCTCCTCGTAGACGGTGAGGACGAAGCCGAATCCGACTCCGGTCTGTCGTTGGACTTCAGCCACAGCCCTGCTTCTCCATCTGCTTCTGAAGCCTCCTATTACTCCTCTTCGTCCTCCTCATGCTCCTCCTCCTCCTCCTCGTCAGCCTCCTCTCTCTCTGGTGTGTCGGACGGGGAAAGTCCTCTCTCCGAAGACGAGGATGAAGATGCTGAGGAAGGCGTGGTTGGTTCAGATATGGAGGTGGAGGTGGAGGTGTTCATAAAGCAGGAGGAGGTGGACGAGGAGGAGCTGGGAGCAGCAGGAGGAGAGTATCCCGGAGATACGCCGAAACTCTTCTCTTCCAACTCTCCCAAACTGTTCCCGGGTTTCCCCTGGCTGCAGCACGTCGGCCACGATCACACGTACAACCAGCCCGGCTCGTCGCCCGGCTCGTCGCCCGGCTCTCCGTTCGTGGGCAAGATGTCCGCCGGACACACCGGATCCGCTCGGCCGCACGGCGGCACCAAGCCGTACCGCCGCTCCTCCTCCAGACACATCACCCAGACCAAGATGTGGGGTCGGGACGAGCGGCGCGCACGAGCCCTGAAGATCCCGTTCTCCAACGAGCAGGTCGTCAACCTGCCGGTGGACGATTTCAACGACCTGCTGACCAACTACCAGCTGGACGAGGACCAGCTGGCGCTCGTCAGAGACATACGCCGCCGCGGCAAGAACAAGATAGCTGCGCAGAACTGCAGGAAGAGGAAACTGGACACGGTGCTGGCGCTGGAGGACGACGTGTCGGGTTTGAGGCGCCATCGTTCACGACTGCTCCGAGAAAAAAAGGAAGCGCTGAGGAATCTGCAGGAAATGAAGCGGCGATTGGCGACGTTGTACCAGGAAGTGTTTTCCAGAATGAGGGACGACGAAGGGCGTCCGCTGGACACTGCGGAGTACCTGCTTCACTTTGGACCCGACGGTCAGGTGATGGTGGCGTCACGCCAACAAGGGGAGGGGCTGCGACCGACGGGAGGACGAATCAACAAGAAACAGAGGGACAAGAAGAAGTGAGGAGGTGGACACACCAGGAGAATTCTCACAGGAGGCGGAGACAGTGGACGACGTGGGGAACGGAAACAGGAGCTTTAAATGGAAGTGTGATCAAAAAAGGTCCCGGTGGCGAGCGAAGGAGCCCGGGTCTCCAAAACCATGAAATCCTCAAACACCTGAACCGGAGAGTGTCGGCCGGTCGAAGGAGGCTGAGATCATCCTGATGACGCGGACCGCTACGAGTCCTTCACTCCGGCAGAAACATTTTCTCCGTTGGACACAAACTTGAATTCAGGTCTTGTTGAGCTCCAAAGGAAAGCGAAGCTCCTACTTGGTGGCTGTACGAGCCGGGACCAGTGTTCTTAAATATTAGTTCAGCGCACGAGGAAAAAACAAAAATCCAGATTTCTTTGACACTAGAGACGTTAAAATATTGAGCTGCAGAAGGCCAGACGGTGACGGCAGGCTGGATCCTGTCTGCCGGCCGAGACGAGCTGCTGGACGGCAGCAGGAGGAGGCGGAGGGCATCCTCATGGACGCTTTAGCAGCGTCTCGGGGATAAAACCTGAATGCTCAGCTGCCAAACGTCACCACAGAACCAGGCTGCTCACCGACGCTCAGGACAGCAGCTACGATCACGAGGTCTTCCAAACTCTTTGCTGGACTTCACGGTGTTGCACATTAAAAACGTCCCACAAACCGACGCCTGCCTGCAGAAGTGTTCTGCTTTCTTAGATCGGATAATTCACTGATGACGTCATTTTTGTTTGATGATATAAGACGTGTGATATAATCCCAGCATCAGGCTTCACGGTGGAGTTCTGATATTTGGACCATTTCTTTTTCAGGCTGTTTTGATTTGTTAACGACAGACTGAGCAGACTGTATTTCTTGGTTGGTACATCTTTAAAACAGTCACACACACTGTTGATGATTTAAGATGAATGGGTCAAAATGTGCAGTAAAGATGAGGGAGGAGGAGCGACCTCTCACATGAGGAGGTCTGCATGTCGACAGCTGATCGAACGGTTCAGGATCCTTTCAGACATCAAACTATCAGCTCAGTGCTTCACGTGACAGACAATCTATCTGCTGTATTATATTTGCTGTATTTTCTGTGTTTACAATGTAAGAACCAGTGTGAACGTTTTAACTTGTGTCACCGACACTGATGTGATTACCCGACGTGCTTGCTGGTTTCCGAGGACACGGGACTTCATCTTTTGTAATATTAAGAATAAACCAAACAAATAAAAGTATTTTCCTGAAGTGAGTTTCTTTTCCGTCTGCGGTCGCTGCTGCTGAGAGGGAGGACGCAACCTGCATGACAAAGTTCACAGTCTGTTAGAAATCAAACCCACCAGCCAGCCAATCAGAGTACACTGAGGTCATGTGACATGACATCACTGCTCAAAACTGTCAGGACAGTCATGCAGAGAGCAGGTCACCTTTCCATTTAATAAACACTCCATTATTGATGTGCTGTTTGCAGCCACAGCCGACTGTCTTCATGTAATGTCAGGAAACGTGTCACATGACCAGAGGAGGACCTGATTGGCCAGATGTTGATTTGATTTCAGACATGGGCAATGTTTAATATCAATTTCTATTTTAACATTTAGGATCTGGAAGTTGCTCAATCGAATTGGATCAACTTGAATTGAGATGAGATGATTTGATTTTTTTTTTTTAATTCTGTATTTGTGAACATTGAAAATCAAGTGATTCATTATATTGAAAAGGTTGAATTTAGAGGACAAAATGTCAAAGACCAATTTAAAGTTATAAAGATGTGACTGTTTTCGTCACAGCGTGCTGGTTTTGAAGATATACTAGTAAAACTAAAAGATGGTTTTATTTCTTTCACTGTCGTTAAAATAAAAAATAAAAAACCCACCAAAGTACAAATAGTTACGAAAACAAAAACTTTTATTGTTCAAAACAATTAAAAGTAGATCAGCCATGATGGTAACATTTCAACCAATGAACATGCAACAGGACAACACCAGCTAATCGGCTAAATACAGAGAGAAGTATCAGAGACAGTAGAAAGGCTGAGTAGCAGACCGGGTGCAGCAGGCTCACTCACTTCCTGTCGGAGGTCTTCGCTCCTGATGCTGACGGACACCAGCAGAAATAAAGACGCCACAAAAACGTCCTGCAGAACCACAGCAGCATCAAAGGAACTCCTGCTTCTCTCCACGTCACCAGGAGCTGATTATAATCAGGAAGACACATCTTCCCAAACTCCATTTGGTCATTTTCAGCTGGAAAAAATGTGAAGCAACTTACAGGAAGGAGATTTTTGAACGAGCTCACCCAGGTGTGCTAACAGAAGGAAGCTACGATGCTAACTTTAATACAGTATACAGAGAAGTACACACAGCCGGGCTCCATTCAACACATCAGACGCTGGAGAACGGAAATCCTCCTCAGACGACCCGGTTCTGAACCCAGCGAGCTGCTGCACGTGTTGAGTGTCGGCCGGCGGAGAGCTAAAACAATACAGCCTAAAAAACACACTCGGTGTGTGTGAGAGAGTTAAAAACAAGGGAGTGGAAATGAAGATGACTGGACACCAGTTCAATCATCTCTTCTGTTGTGTTTGGTACAGAGCATGTTTCTACTGAGAGACAGAGCCTCCTTCCCCCCCCCCCTCCCCCACCACCACCCAGCAGAGCTAACCTCCACCTCTTCAGCTGTACGAGTGTTTGGACCCAACGTGGCTGAAAGAGAAGATCAGTGTAAAAAAAAAAAAAACTACAGCCGGCGGTCGAGCATCGTACGGCTGCCGACGCCGCACACGAAGCGCCCTCTACTGTGTGGAATAAAAATGGAGACGTTAACTCCTGCCAGATGTGTCTGCAGCGCGGGAACTCGCGTGCAGCTGCAGAAGTGAAGGTGTGCGCTCCGTCAGGTGGACCAGCCGGCCTCAGACTCAAGACTCCACCCACAGCAGCCAGAGAACAAAGCCAAGCCCTTCTGAAGGCGACGGCGTCCTGGTCGACGAACTGGAGGAAACCAGCAGGATTCACTGGAACACTGCAGCGGCGTTTGTTCTGTCCTGTTTTCATGGTTCGCTTCGAGCAGCAGCAGCAATAACAACTGGAATGATTAAAAAGCTGTTTAAAGCCTCTGAACACTGGCTGCTGTGAGATACTGACACCGAGTGCTGCTGAACACACTGGACCACAGAACACGGTCATGTGACGGGTGTATTGTGAGATGTTGTGTGTGTGTGTGTGTGTGTGTGAGAGAGAGTGTGTGTGTGAGTGTGTGTGTGTGTGTGTGAGAGTGTGTGTGTGTGAGAGTGTGAGTGTGTGTGAGAGAGAGAGTGTGTGAGAGAGTGTGTGAGAGTGTGTGTGTGTGAGTGTGTGTGTGAGAGAGTGTGTGTGTGAGTGTGTGTGAGAGAGTGTGTGTGAGAGTGTGTGTGTGTGTGTGTGTGTGTGAGAGAGAGTGTGTGTGAGAGTGTGTGTGTGTGAGTGTGAGAGTGTGAGTGTGAGAGTGTGTGTGTGTGAGTGTGAGAGAGTGTGTGTGTGAGAGTGTGTGTGTGTGTGTGTGAGAGTGAGAGAGTGTGTGAGTGTGAGTGTGTGTGAGAGTGAGAGAGTGTGAGTGTGAGTGTGAGAGTGTGTGTGTGTGAGTGTGAGAGAGTGTGTGTGTGAGAGTGTGTGTGTGTGTGTGTGAGTGAGAGAGTGTGTGAGTGTGAGTGTGTGTGAGAGTGAGAGAGTGTGTGTGTGTGTGTGAGTGTGTGTGTGTGTGAGAGTGAGAGTGTGTGTGTGTGTGTGTGTGTGTGTGAGAGTGAGAGAGTGTGTGTGTGTGTGTGTGTGTGTGTGTGTGTGTGTGTGTGTGTGTGTGTGTGTGTGAGAGTGTGAGTGTGTGTGTGAGAGTGAGAGAGTGTGTGTGTGTGTGTGTGAGAGTGTGAGTGTGTGTGAGTGGTGGTGTCCCGGGCTGCAGGACATGCAGGTGGCGTTTGTACCTCTGGACAGTCGGTCGGCGTCGAGAGTGAAATGTTTTACGGTTTCAGATGAACAGCGCTACGTCAGCAATGATGAGAAACCAGGCGGCGCAAAGATCAGACAGAGAGCCGCGTGGTTTCCGTCCGTTCTCAACACCTCGACTCACTGTGTCCACTTTTCAAAAGAAGTTCCCTCCGATGTGTCCCGACAGAGCAGGCAGGAAGCGCGTCCTGTTCGAGAGCCGCCGCGGGCCATAGGCCACGCCCACCACGCCATCAGCTTTAGAAGGGAGACTGGCGGACGTATTAAAGAGGTAAGTTGACGGCTGGTTTCCACACATTCTGATCGTGTCACTGTTTTCAGCCCAGGAGGAACTCTAACAGAACAAAAGGCACCACGTTCTCTGTGGCGGAAACCAGCGCGTCAAACTACCTCTTTAAGGACATCTGGGGCCGAGACACAGGTGGGAACGTCTTTTAAATGTGTCCCTGCAGGACAGGAAAACAAGCCTCCTCTCTCAGCTACATTGGCAGTTCGCTTTGGTTCCTGCCAACATGGCTGCTAGAGACGACCAACCTGGACAACAGTTCACCGGGGGTGTGGTTGATTTCCCGCCCTGCTCTTCCTCCGCCTCTAATCTTTTTTGTCTTCCTCCTTCTTCTCCTCCTCCTCTGTGGGGTAGGAGTGCCATGTGAGGCGCTCCTCGTAGAATGAGATCACCACCTGGGGACATTTGACGTTCGCCTCCTTGGCGGGGACGAGGTCGGCTTCGTCTGAGTTCTTCCTGTTGGTGACAAGTCAAAAAGAAAAATGGGGTTAGTTTCTGGAGCAATACTTTTATTTTGAAACACTGACTTCCACCTACAGGGTGAGCGATGCAGCTGCAACCAGACACTTCACAGGTTTTAGGAAGTGTTTTTCAGAGAGCCCTCCGGTTTTAGCAGGACGTTTTTTTTTAACAATGTCTTCAGTTTCAGAAAAGTTTCGGAGGGCGTTAAAGAAACCGACACCAAATCAGGAAACATGACATCCACTCCCTCCAGGATTTCAGAGTTTTGTTTTTTTAAATTGTTGTGATCAAACATGTTTGATTTTGCAGGGGATTTTCTCCAAAATTGGGATGTAATTTGCAGTTTTTAAGAGTAAAATTGCAGGAATTAGAAAAAAGTGCAAGTTCAGAGAGAAAAATGCAATTATTTAAAGCTCTACCTGATAAAGTAATAAATCTGTAATCACTTCCTGTGATAATAATCCTGCTGCACATCACAGACATATTTTAGTTTTAATCTTTATTTATTTATTGCACTTAGAGAAAGGTCCTAAAAGCTGCGTATGTTTCCAGAACAGACCGTCTGTGACTGGAATATAGAAACAAGGACTACATCAGCTGTCAAAATAAGAGCTTTAGATGCTGTTTAATTCATGTTCATTCAACACATAGACCTGCTGGATGAAACAAACAGAGACGTCTCTGACAACTGGACGTGTGGAGAAAACTCATGTAACATCCAGTAATATGGAATCACTTGTTTGATAATAAACATTTAATCAGATCATTTTAATGTGAAGAACACATCTCCCACAAACCCCATCACTTCCTGTTTCCCCTCTTGTTCCGATTTCCTCCGGTGAACAGTTTTATTTGGTGATGAAAACAGGAGCAGAGACTTTCTGGATGGAAATGAGGAGTTATTTGTAGTAATAAAGAGAGTTTTGACTTATTTTATGTCATTAATACTTTCAGCACAGATTTTGCTGACAACATTTTTTACGGAAAAATCCCGAGAATTAAAAAAAAATTGCAAACTGCCGCAAATATTGCAGAGTTTGCGTTAATTATTGCGATTTCCTGGAGGGAGTGACTATCTCTGTGTTGATCTTCATTAAGGCGACAGTAAGACCCACCACTTCATGAGGAACATCAGCTCTCCGCTCGAGTCGGTCGCTCCTATAATCCTCTCAGGCTGCAGTCCTCGGCCAAAACCTCTGGCCTTCTCGCCCTGGAGACAGGAAGTGGACGAACAAGAGATCACATGACTGGTGATGGCGTGGCCGTTACAGCTCCTGTTTGCATGGTGTGTGGTTAGTTTATAAGGTTTTAAGAGTGCGGCTGGCTGCTGGTATTCACCTCCTCCTTCTTCCTCTTGCTTCCTTTCTCCTCGGAGTCTCCCGACGCCTCGCTGGCTGCTTTCCTCTTGCTCTCCTTCTTCTTCTCCTCCTTCTCTTTGTGTTTCTGCATGTACTCTGCAATGAGGTCGGGGCAGTCCAAGTTCTCCTCCGGCTCCCATGTGTTGTCCTCCCTAGATAGGTGGGTGCGAGAACACACACACACACACACACACACACACACACACACACACACACACACACACACACTCACACACACACACAGACACACAGACAGCAACTGTTAGCTGCTAAATATTTTTCCATTTCAGATTCCATCCCTCCATCCCACAAAAACAAAACTATCATATCTGAAAATAAATAGATAAACACACAACAGAATAAAATGTCAAAGATAAATTCCTGGTTAAAATGCCACTTCTACACCGAGAGAAGCCGCCAGACGTGTACTCACTCTGAGAAGCCCTTCCATTTCAGCAGAAACTCCACTTTGCCTTTCACCACTTTGCGGTCCAAAACCTTCTCCACCACATACTCCTCCTCTTCCTCCTCCTCTGCTGCTGCTCCACCTGCTCCAGCTGCTCCAGCTGGTGCAGGTGCTGCTGCTGCAGCAGGTGCTGCTCCAGCTGCTGCAGGTGCCGCCTCAGGTGCAGGTGGTGCTGCAGGTGCTGCTGCTGCCGCTGCTGTTGCTGCTGCTGCAGGAGCTGCAGGCTGCTCCTCCTCCTCAGTCTTCTTGCCCTTCTTTCCTGCTACGGTCGCCAGCTTGACGTCTGCTGAGGGCACCTCTGCTGGAGGGAATGAGAAGAGACGCTGTGTCTGGTAATTCAATTCGCTTTTTGATATGTAAATGTTCTGTTTGATTGGAAGACATTTGAACATCACAGAAGTCCAGGGTCTGAACTTTCTCCTGAATCTGAACTGTAAACTACAACTAATGAAACAGATGAAACAGCCTGGAGCTGCAGCTCTGAAGCTCATCACACAGGCCCGGATGAAAACAACAGAGAGCATGCTGGGATATTAACATTTCAAGACAGTTTTTATAAAACAAAAAAAAAGCATGAATAATTCAATCTGCAACACTGACAGAATAAAGTTAGTTACAGCTCTGTGGATTTAAATATTGGTCATATTTATTTACTTGTATTTGTGCACTGGTTTCATTTATGCTGAATGTAAAGCATAAATTTACACACTCACAACGCATTGTGCATGGTACGGGCCCCGGACGTGCACCACGGTGCAGCAGAGATCAGAGCTACTCAACAAAAAACATTCATGGACTTTTGGCCAAAAAGGAGACCTGAAATAAAAAACAACCGAACTGTGTTTCAGAACCAGATAAAGCTCGAGCGCTCTCAGGCTCCCGGTCCGACCCTGATCTCACCTCGGTGGAGAAAACAGGCCGAAACCTGAGCAGGCTGGAAAAAGAAAGGAGAAGGGGGTCACCAGATAAAGAGCTGCACCCCTCGGAGGACAAACGCCACACAGAGAGCCTTTAACTACATCTGGACGGCGTCTCCCGGGTGGTCCCACTCCGGCACACATTTTGGCAGGAAACCAGCTACACAACTTACTTCAGACCTCCAGCGCTCATGTTCAGACTGCTTTATATTCTGGGCCTCCACCAGAGCAGCTCCAACAAACCTCTTGTTATTCTTACACTGGTCCTTCATCCGGCCGCTCAGCTCGTCTGAAACACATCCTCCTGGCTCCTCCCTCTTGAAAGCTTGCTTTCTTCTGATTGGACAAGACTCCAGGAAGTGTAAACGTACTGACCAACATCATTTTTCTCATTCCTGACTGAACAAACTCTCGAGATCCATCTGAACACGTTCGAGTCCGCGCCAGAAAACCAGAGTGGACAGCGCCAAGAAGCAGGACGTCTCTGTTGTGGGACATAAGTTCGACTGCAAATCATAGCGTCTCCGGTGCTGTGGAGGTGCTGCTGCGTGAGCACATGGTCATACAAATAAAACCGACAAACAAAAAAACAACAACAAAAACGCAAAACAGATCCTCCCCAAAAACATGCAGCTGCTGTATGAAGGATGCTCTCAGCTGGATGTCGCTGCACAACAGTCCTCACTGGAGTCTGGTCAGCTGAGTTACACCAGCACACACACACACACACACACACACACACACACACACCTTCCTGCTGCAGTATATCCTGACAGCCCTGTGGATTCATTTGCTACTGAAAATAGTTCCAGATAAATGAACGTTTCATGCAGTTTGAGGATGTTTTAGGAAATTAACGACTTTATTTAAAGTATATGTTCCTGATACATACAAAGATAAATAAATAAATATATATAAATATCCTCAGTGAGACACACTGTTCGGGATATGAAAGTGTTGATGACCTCTGAGGTCTTCAGAGGGTTTTTCTGTGGTTATACTTGGACATATTTCGTTGTATTTAATGGAGGGCCACCTCATATCTGCTACGTTGCAGCTTGTGCAGACCCCGGCTGCAGTGGTACTACCTGGCCAGGTACCAGCAGAGGGCGGAGGGGCTCCTGGGCACGGGGTTGGCTTCAAGACCCGGCACGCTGAGCGCTTCAATGAGAGGGACCGGATGGACGAGGGGCTGCTGCTGCACGTGATGTCTCGGATAGCGCACCCCGGGCCAGGTGCGGGGAAATGAATGCGTGCAGACCGAGGCGGGTCGGACTTCATTCAGGCCACTGGAGGAGCTCAGGAGGCGGCTGCACACGTTTCAACTGTTGAACCGAACCGGAACATTTCCGTGATCACGCTCAGACCCCGACGGTGGGAACGAGGCTCGGTGGGCGGCTAACACGTCCGCAGGTGTGCCGATGTGCTCTGGGAGGAAAACGCCCCCTCCCCCCCCCCCCATGTTACCCAGAGATCAAGAGGGGCAGCAGTGAAATGAATCACTACGGTAACCTGCACGCGCGCGCGTGCACTCGCTCGCACACGCATACACACACACACACACACACACACACGTGGACAGACTGTACCCGGCTTATAGACAGTTACGTCTCTCCGGTGGCGGTAAACGGAGCCTGGGTGTCTCCGGTGTCCTCGAGCCCACAGCGTGGCGCGCACCGTCCCCCACCGTGTCTGCGCGTGCGGCGGAGCCTCGCGTGCTGCTCTGGATAAAGAGTTGACCGACGCGAAAACAAGTTCGAGCAATTCGGTTCCAGTTGATTTGGACTCTGGTGCAGCTGAGCCCGACACCGAGCAGGGACGGACCGGGCGGCCTGCCTCCCTCCTGCAGCCACAGGGGCAACATGGCTGGCGTGTTGTACCTTCACCAGCTAACCGACATGAGCCTTACCGTCAGAGAAAGCTCCGGAGCGCTGGGAGGGCTAACGGTGGCGGGCCGAGTGAAAACGCGGGGATGTGACCGTCTGTCGCGGACCAGTGACAAGCCGGAGAGACTCCAGCGGCGACTAAAACCCTCCCGGAGCTCGGCGGCGTGGAGCGGAGCGGCTTCTCCCTCAGTGAGCTGCGCTGCTGAATCACACAATAGCCTCCGCCGCGTCGCTAACAAACAGCACCGATCCCGTTCTGCCCGCCAACAGCAACACCGGACGTGACGTAACGTGGGCACGCAAGGCAGTGTGGGGATCGTAGTCGTCCGCCAATCACACGCAGGAAGCTCATTAAACAATTACATTTAAATGACATTTCGATGTGAAGATGTTTTGGCACCATTTTGCTGTGACCACATCTGCTGTTAGTAAGGATTAAAATAATTCCGTTTCTCTCAAAGTTACACTTATTCTGGTTAAACTAACTGGAACAAGTCACTCCAACACAAAGAGGTCTGGGCTGGACTGAAGGAGCAAGGATCCCAAAGTGAGCAGCAGTGACTGATGAAGGGCAGCAGGTGAGGACGACAGGAGATGAAGAATCAAGTCAGTCAAGAGCAAAATCACTGGGGAATATATTTCTCCATATTTATACCTATTTGCATCACCATGTGAAATCCATCAAACTGCAGCAGAAGGAGATAAAACAAATATCTGATACAAAACAAGTTTTTCTCTTCAAACATGCTTTTGAAATCTATTGACAAAACCGTCTGTAAAAAATGATCAAAATCCCCCAAAAATCAAATGAAGTGTGTCAAGAATTCTGTCTTCTCTGTTGTATTTGTCGGTTTCTAACATCACTGCACTTGTTAAGATGTGTTGGGTAAAACATGTCCAGTATTTGTGACGGAATACATCTCATAACATGTTTTCCACATGTGCTCCACGTGCTAGCACATATTACAACATGTGGAAAACTTTTCCACATATTTTTCTAACGCTATCATGTGTTGCAACACGTGATAAACACGTGTCCTGCTTGTGATCATGTGTGGAAAACATGGGAAACCTGTGGGGGCATATTCAACACTCAAGATGCTGCTGCAGAGTGTTTGCAGGCATGTTGATTCATCAGAATCAGAAAAACGTTATTAATCCCTGCAGAAAAACTGTCACGGATGATAGAAAACATGTAAAAGTCCACCAGAGGACCAAGTTAAGGTCAACCTCAGCACTTTGTGAAGGTTAATAGGAACTTCTGGAGTTGGACTGAACATCACTGATTGGTCAAGTACACAAATGTTCTCCTCGTCATTTTACAAACACCATTTAAAAAAATAAATAATCTGCAGCAGCTTCTAATACTAATAATATACATTCATTGTGATTGCATTGAAATAGTGCTGCAGACTCCGCTGAAGTAAATGTATACAATCCCGCCATCTTGTGGCGGAACAGAAAAGGTGCAGCTTTCAGGTGAAAGTTTCCTCTTGATAAAATCTGGGCTGGTATTGATGTAGTTATTGATTGATACGTTTATTATTCACCTCTGAAGGTTTATTATTTGTGTTGCACCTTTCAACAGCAGGAACATTTACAACATATTTACTTTGCATACCTTACGGGACAATGAAGTGCAATAAAAAGATATAAAAGAAACACAAGAGAAAAAACAAACAGGTCTTAAAAAGAATACAAGAAGAGTAAAAACATTTAAATAAATGTTCAGTCTGGTTTTGTTGAACTCCTCCAGGTTGAGGAGGAGACCAGCTGACAGGTCGGGCTGGTTTTTAAAGGAGCAGCACACATGTTCAGTGTTTCAAAGTCACTTCACAGGAAGTGGACAGGTATGAGGAGTGGACCGATGTTAGTGGACAGGTATGAGGAGTGGACCGATGTCAGTGGACAGGTATGAGGAGTGGACCGATGTTAGTGGACAGGTATGAGGAGTGGACCGATGTCAGTGGACAGGTATGAGGAGTGGACCGATGTTAGTGGACAGGTATGAGGAGTGGACTGATGTTAGTGGACAGGTATGAGGAGTGGACTGATGTTAGTGGACAGGTATGAGGAGTGGACCGATGTCGGTGGACAGGTATGAGGAGTGGACCGATGTTAGTGGACAGGTATGAGGAGTGGACCGATGTCAGTGGACAGGTATGAGGAGTGGACCGATGTTAGTGGACAGGTATGAGGAGTGGACCGATGTCAGTGGACAGGTATGAGGAGTGGACCGATGTCGGTGGACAGGTATGAGGAGTGGACTGATGTTAGTGGACAGGTATGAGGAGTGGACCGATGTTAGTGGACAGGTATGAGGAGTGGACCGATGTCGGTGGACAGGTATGAGGAGTGGACCGATGTTAGTGGACAGGTATGAGGAGTGGACCGATGTCAGTGGACAGGTATGAGGAGTGGACCGATGTCGGTGGACAGGTATGAGGAGTGGACCGATGTCAGTGGACAGGTGAGGAGTGGACCGATGTCGGTGGACAGGTATGAAGAGTGGACCGATGTCGGTGGACAGGTATGAGGAGTGGACCGATGTTAGTGGACAGGTATGAGGAGTGGACCGATGTTAGTGGACAGGTATGAGGAGTGGACCGATGTCAGTGGACAGGTATGAGGAGTGGACCGATGTTAGTGGACAGGTATGAGGAGTGGACCGATGTCGGTGGACAGGTATGAGGAGTGGACCGATGTCGGTGGACAGGTATGAGGAGTGGACCGATGTTAGTGGACAGGTATGAGGAGTGGACCGATGTTAGTGGACAGGTATGAGGAGTGGACCGATGTCGGTGGACAGGTATGAGGAGTGGACCGATGTCAGTGGACAGGTATGAGGAGTGGACCGATGTTAGTGGACAGGTATGAGGAGTGGACCGATGTCAGTGGACAGGTATGAGGAGTGGACCGATGTTAGTGGACAGGTATGAGGAGTGGACCGATGTCGGTGGACAGGTATGAGGAGTGGACCGATGTCGGTGGACAGGTATGAGGAGTGGACCGATGTCAGTGGACAGGTGAGGAGTGGACCGATGTCGGTGGACAGGTATGAAGAGTGGACCGATGTCGGTGGACAGGTATGAGGAGTGGACCGATGTTAGTGGACAGGTATGAGGAGTGGACCGATGTTAGTGGACAGGTATGAGGAGTGGACCGATGTTAGTGGACAGGTATGAGGAGTGGACCGATGTTGGTGGACAGGTATGAGGAGTGGACCGATGTTGGTGGACAGGTATGAGGAGTGGACTGAACCTG
The DNA here is from genome assembly GCF_022577435.1 of Embiotoca jacksoni. NCBI lineage: Eukaryota > Metazoa > Chordata > Actinopteri > Embiotocidae > Embiotoca > Embiotoca jacksoni. Next base: position 626,683 of record NW_027185427.1, read on the forward strand.
TTTCTCTGTGTTATACAGACGTCTGACATTTTATGATGATCTCACTGGTTATTAAAGCTTCAGTCTGAGTCATGCAAACAGTCACATGTTTAAATTTGATTGCATTAATATTGAGTCCATCCTGTCATGAACTAGATCCTTTTAATGTGGTGTGTTGTTGGTGCTGTAGGATAGTCTCCGCTTATGTAACACTGCCATCTGCTGGTGACTTCTACTGGGAGCTAACTGCAGTGATTTGTGTTAAATATGGAATTTTTCTCAGATTCCTCAAAAGAAAAACTTTCATGCAAAAAATATCTAAAAATCAGAGTTCAGAGTGACAGGCTGCAGCTTTGCACTCTCATATGTGTGTTTTTTAAAAAAAAAAAAAATTTTCTATTAAAATATAGTTCAATCTGAACACTGATATAAAACATCTAAAGTCCATGACATGATGGATTCAACAAGAATTGTACCCAAACTGTGACTTTATTAGACACGGATCATTAGATTGTGTAGACAGACAGACCACTGTGGGCCAAACACAGGAGGACAGAAGGATTACCAAAGAAAAATCAACTCATAAATAAATAAAAAGATTAATTAAATATGATGTGCCTATGAGAAAAAAAGTGCAGCTGATTAATTTTGCATTAAAAGTAACAGTGAAGAGGTCTGAATACTTTCTTATCTGTATCTAAACCACCGAGCAGTAAAATACAGAGATTCTGCTTTAAAAGACAGTAAACGACAAATTCAAAAGACTGCAGATCAATAAAACTGTCAGTAATCCTGAAATAAACCTGACCGGTTGTTCTCACTGACTCTGGTATCTGAATACTTTTTGAACTCGTAAGATTTTCCTTTTGTGAATATTGTCCCAAATTGTATTTATTGGTAACTTCTGGAAATATCTTTTCTAAGAGTCCAATTTCAAAGTGTGTAAAACATCAGACCCTTCGAGTCTCCACTAATCTGACGCATATTAAAAAAAAGCTTTCTGAAGTCTTGTAAAAAAAAACCTGATGATGTCATATAGGTTGTTGACTTGAATTTCCCTTGAAGCACCGTGGCTTCCTGTCACTCTGACGAGATGTCGGAAAGAGTTTTTAAGATTTAAAATCAGAAGATTTTGTTCTCTACTGCACACTTTGAACTTTCTTAGTTTAATCTGTCTCTTGCAAATCCCTCATTTTTTATTTAAATGCAATGCTAATTCCCTGTTACCCATCTGAGGTGAGTACTACTTGTTTCTAAAGTACAAGGTGGTATTCAGTACTTCAGGAACAGTTGAAGGAGTAAACTGATGCTTTATTCTCAGTATTTTACTTCTGTACCTGAGTCTTGCAGTTTGCCGGCACTGACCGACCTTGTTCCAGTTGTCAGTCCCGATAATGACCACCAGATGGCGCTTGGGAGGCAGATCAGCCTTCACCCTTTGGTGCTCCATGCACAGGATGAAGAGTAACCTTGTTAGAGAGCACTGCTGTCACCTCGGGCTGCTGCAGTGACTCCATCACTGTCAGCAGCATCACAGGTAACAAACACACACCTGCAGACAGTCTTTGTGTGTTTGAATGCAGAACAGTTAAAATCACTCACAGCTGCAGAGACGTGGTGTGAGTGTGTGACAGTGTGAGGCGATGCTGCAGGAGGTGTTGAAGCAGCAATGGATGAGCAGGGGAAGTGCTGAGGCTGGATCATGATAATAATCCTGTAAATGCTGTGTTTGGTACCAGAGTGAAGTGTGATGATTTGTTTCCATCAGGATTATCAGAGGAAGATAAAGTGAGACGACAGTTACAGCTGATTTTGCTGTGTGTAAACTAAACACGCTTCTCTTAGTTATATCTGTTATAATCTGAATGTTTGAATAAAAAACACTAATCATTTAGTAATTAATTATTAGCATTATTATCTTCTGCTGTTACCAATAAACGTATTTTTTTTTAGATATATTAGATATACATTTTATAATCATATTGTTCATTTGTAAGTGTTTCAATACAGAAATAATTAAAATATATATATTTGTCTTTTTTTACAATAACAATATTTACCGTGATTATTTGTTAGGTATTACATTTTTCACACAATATTTTTTAAATTAAACTTAGAATTATATATATCAAAGGTATTAACAAATTAATCAAACAAAATTGTGTTTGAAGTGCACAAAGCCTGAATGTATAATATAACCTTGAATTTAATTCTATAAGCTTCAAATAATTAGAGCATTGTGAGGTTGCTGTAAAAAGGTATTTATTGCATAACACAATTATATAAATAGCCTATATTACAAAAAAATATCCATCAAATATAACTATATAGCTTACATAGGATATATATATTTTTTATTTTGGGGGGGTTTGATCTTTATTATTTTGGCTGTGATTTGATGGCGTTGTAATGTTTAATCCTGGAAATACAATGTAAAGCACTTTGTAATGCTGTTTTGAAAAATGCTTTATAGATATATCTTTTTATTATTATATAATATATATATTTATAATTTACATTCTGGGTTTCTTTTTCTGCTGAAACACTTTGTGTAAAATATGAAAACACAAAGAACAACAAAGCTGTCAGAATGCACCCATTGTCTGTTAAATAATTTTTATTTATTTATTTATTTTTATTAAAAAAAAATTGAATAAATGTCATAGAAATATTCAAAGAAATATTGAACATTCTCCGGTTTCCATATTTGTCTATCAGCCTGTTCCCTTGAAGCAGAACACGTTGGTGTAATACTATTTTCAGACAGCAGGGGGTGCAGTGGTGCCGAGTTCTGCCTTTCAGGGGTTAGGACAGGTTTGGAAAATATAGCTCAGAGTCTTTAGATCCTTTGTGGAAGTCAAAGCATGAACACCACAAAGGAAGAATATTCAGTTACAGTAAGATTCAGTTTACTGAAGTAAAATCATCATCAGAAAAATCAAATCAAAGCATCACAAAAACATCCATCTGTTTAAATTAAAGAGTGATTAGTATTTTGAAGTGTGAGCAGAATTAACTATTTCACTGTAACTATGAAGAAGTGAGCAGAAACTGAAAGTAACAGGACAAGTTCAGCCTTTGGGGAGAATATGTTCTCATTTAGGCTGGAAATTGACGACACAAACACTGTAAACTGGTTCGGTGCTTTTAATGATTTGCATGTTTGATGTTGTTGATGATGTTGTTGATGAAGTGTTAAAGTCCTGCGTGTGGTGACCGGTTTCAAGTTTACATGAACAAATGAAGGACCCGAAGAGGAGTCATTTTGAAGACAACACTCTTTGGACACTCAAAGTCCAGACTTTACAAACTATGAGGGATTTAAATGTTGAATACATCCATAAAAAAAGATTCTGGACAAGTTGGAATTCTGTCCACTGATTTGATTTTGGACTAAATAGTGAGGATGTTTGGATGGAAGAACTCCCCTCCTTCGTCCACAACAAACCCATCATCTCCTCTGCAGGGAGGAGGAAGAGGAGGAGGAAGAGGAGTTCATTCCCTCCACATCTACAACGTAAGCCTGTTTATTCTGGAGCTTCTACAACCGCCTGACGAGACGCACACAGTGAAATATGTTCAATTTTAATTCATTCATTATTCAGTTTGTGTTGTCTTGTGTCGCAAGACGAAATACAAATAAAAGTTGATCGTATGTATGTACACACACAGGCACGCGCGCACACACACACACACACAGGCACGCGTGCACACACACACACACACACACACACACACACACTCTCTCTCTTCCTCTGTCAGTTGAACATGGGCCCTCTAACAGCATAATCAATATTAATGATGAAAACATCAGCTGCTCCATCAGTTCACCACAACAGACACAGACGGTGTGAGAGTGAGGTGCAGAGCTGCTGCTGTCGGCATTGACGTGTGTAATGGTGCACATGAAGTGCGTCTCTATGAGACGGGATCCCCGACCCGGAGCAGAGGATTATGGGGGATTTGAACCTCGGCTGCGTTCGGATCATCATCTGTGCAGTCAGAGAGCGTCAGCTGATTCCTGAACTTTCATTAAGAGGCACATCCACATGTTAGGCAAATTTCTTTGTGCAGCACATTTCAACAACAACGCAATTCAACACGCAAAAAGCTTTAAAAGCATCAACACATCAAGCAAGAGAAAGATAAATGTAAAAACAATTCAAAACTAATTAAAAAAATTTAAATAAGAGACATAAAAACAATTTCAAATAGGATAAAAGTTACAGTGCAGTGTAGCACATAAGATACAGAAATAAAATACAGAAATACAAGAAATTAATCAAGATCCTCAAATCTGGTTCAGTGAAAGGCAGCAAACAGAGAAGTCTTCAGTCCTGATTTAAGAGATCTGAGCGTCTCAGCAGACCTGCAGCTTTCTGGGAGTTTGTTCCAGATATGTGGAACATAGAAACTGAACACTGCTTCTCCATGTTTAGTTGTGACTCTGGGAACAGGAAGAAGAGCAGCAGACGACCTGAGGGGTCGGGATGGTTCAGAAAGGTCGCAGCAGATCACAAGTGTATTTTGTGGTTTTTAACATCAGTGAATGTAGAATACATCAAGCAAAGTGTTGTAAGAGGTTCAGAACAACAGGTGAAGTGGTGATAACAGCTGCCAATCCTGTTTCTTTGAACCCGAATGAAACACACTCACTCATGTTGTTCTGTTGTTCAAAAACTTCTCCATTCAGTTAGAAGCTTTAACAACATGCACAGATGAAATGAACCGGTCTGGGAGCCTTGGTGGACTTCAGTTAGGTTTCAGTTTCTGAGAAAGAGACAACTTATTCAGAAATCTACCACCATACTCCTGAACAAAAAAAGAAAAACTAGACTACCGAGTGTCTCTTTTCTGTTGTCTCCCTTCATGATGCTTCATTCTTCTTCTGTGATTTTTAACAACAAAATGAACAACAAACTCCAGCTGTAACTCACCGTCAGGCCTTCGTGATAGACCTCTGTCTGCCTCTCCCTAATAATGCAATGATCACATAGGTTTGTGTTTTAGCCATCAGTTTTAATTCTTGGGTCTAAATACTTGTATTTTGACCTCCCTGTTTTAGACCAGATTCCATCCTCCATCTAAACTCCAATAAAAACCTGAAAGCATCGTTTCACAGGGAATGTTTTTTTTTAAATGTTCAAATACTTCTCCCTGCAAGAAACGATTCAATACATCTACATGTGAAGATACTTCGAGACGCACTCAAATGTCAGGGAAGTGGAGAGGGAGAGCTGCAGGATGGAGAAATACAGGAAGCCGAGATGTGAGTGGGAGGAGATGGAGATGAGAACAGAGTGAGCGATGGAAGGACGAGAGGGAGACGGAGATTTTCATCAGCGGCAACGAGGCGCCTCATTTTTCCTCCCGACCTCACAATGACCTGACAACGGATGGAGAGAGAGAGAGAAAGAGAGAGAGAGAGAGAGAAAGAGAGAGAGCTCACACACACTCACACACACTCACACACTCACACACACTCACACACACTCACACACACTCACACACTCACACACACTCACACACACACACACACACAGGTAGGAAGGTATTGTTTGTCATTTTTTTCCCTCCAATTTCCAACCTAACGAGGACACTCATTGGTCTGAGAAAAAGAGAGAGAGAAAAGGGGGGGCGGGGGAGGAGTGGGTGTCAGTCTTTGAAGTAACCATGACAACACACGTGATGTCACGTGTTTAGCCCAGGGCACAGTATTTGTGCATGTGATTCGGGACTTTTATGCTCTCCGATAGAGTGGTGTGGCTGTTCAGAGGTCAGAGGTCAGGAGGAGACCAAAGGCCTGATTGGCTCAGTTCTCACCTGTGGAAGAATAATCACCTGTTTTAAATGGAGTTGATGTACTGTGAGAGATACTGTGAGAGATACTGTGATATACTGTGAAAGATACTGTGAGAGATACTGTGATATACTGTGAAAGATACTGTGAGAGATACTGTGAGAGATACTGTGATATACTGTGAAAGATACTGTGAGAGATACTATGAGGTATTGGGAGATACTGTGAGATATTGAGAAATACTGAGATACTGTGAAAGATACTGTAAGAGATACTATGAGATACTGTGGGAGATACTGTGAGAGATACTGTGAGAGATACTGTAAGAGATACTATGAGATACTGTGGGAGATACTGTGAGATACTGTGAGATACTATGAGATACTGTAAGATATACTGTGAAAGATACTGTGAGAGATACTATGAGGTATTGGGAGATACTGTGAGATATTGAGAAATACTGAGATACTGTGAAAGATACTGTAAGAGATACTATGAGATACTGTGGGAGATACTGTGAGAGATACTGTGAGAGATACTGTAAGAGATACTATGAGATACTGTGGGAGATACTGTGAGATACTGTGAGATACTATGAGATACTGTAAGATATACTGTGAAAGATACTGTGAGAGATACTATGAGGTATTGGGAGATACTGTGAGAGATACTGTGAGATATTGAGAAATACTGAGATACTGTGAAAGATACTGTAAGAGATACTATGAGATACTGTGGGAGATACTGTGAGAGATACTGTGAGAGATACTGTAAGAGATACTATGAGATACTGTGGGAGATACTGTGAGATACTGTGAGATACTATGAGATACTGTAAGATATACTGTGAGAGATACTGTGTGAGATACTATGAGATACTGTAAGATACTACGAGATACAGTGAGAGATACTGAGAGATACTGTGAGGGATACTGTAAGAGATACTGTGAGAGATACTGTGTGAGATACTGAGAGATACTATGAGATACTGTAAGAGATACTACGAGATACAGTGAGAGATACTGAGAGATACTATGAGATACTGTAAGAGATACTGTAAGAGATACTGTGAGAGATACTGAGAGATACTGTAAGAGATACTACGAGATACAGTGAGAGATACTGAGAGATACTATGAGATACTGTAAGAGATACTGTGAGAGATACTGTGAGAGATACTGTAACAGATACTACAAGATACAGTGAGAGATACTGAGAGATACTATGCGATACTGTAAGAGATACTGTGAGAGATACTGTGAGAGATACTGTAAGAGATACAGTGAGATACAGTGAGAGATACTGAGAGATACTATGAGATACTGTAAGATATACTGTGAAAGATACTGTGAGAGATACTATGAGGTATTGGGAGATACTGTGAGAGATACTGTGAGATATTGAGAAATACTGAGATACTGTGAAAGATACTGTAAGAGATACTATGAGATACTGTGGGAGATACTGTGAGAGATACTGTGAGAGATACTGTAAGAGATACTATGAGATACTGTGGGAGATACTGTGAGATACTATGAGATACTGTAAGATATACTGTGAGAGATACTGTGTGAGATACTATGAGATACTGTAAGATACTACGAGATACAGTGAGAGATACTGAGAGATACTGTGAGGGATACTGTAAGAGATACTGTGAGAGATACTGTGTGAGATACTGAGAGATACTATGACATACTGTAAGAGATACTACGAGATACAGTGAGAGATACTGAGAGATACTATGAGATACTGTAAGAGATACTGTAAGAGATACTGTGAGAGATACTGAGAGATACTGTAAAAGATACTACGAGATACAGTGAGAGATACTGAGAGATACTATGAGATACTGTAAGAGATACTGTGAGAGATACTGTGAGAGATACTGTAACAGATACTACAAGATACAGTGAGAGATACTGAGAGATACTATGCGATACTGTAAGAGATACTGTGAGAGATACTGTGAGAGATACTGTAAGAGATACAGTGAGATACTGTGAGAGATACTGAGAGATACTATGAGATACTGTAAGAGATACTGTAAGAGATACTGTGAGAGATACTGAGAGATACTGTAAGAGATACAGTGAGATACTGTGAGAGATACTGTGAGAGATACTGTAAGAGATACTACGAGATACAGTGAGAGATACTGAGAGATACTGAGAGATACTGTAAGAGATACAGTGAGATACAGTGAGAGATACTGAGAGATACTATGAGATACTGTAAGAGATACTGAGATACAGTGAGAGATACTGAGAGATACTATGAGATACTGCAATATACTATGAGAGATACTATGAGACACTGAGATACTGTGAAATACTGTGAGATACTGTAAGATACTATGTGATCACATGACATTGTGAAGCGGAGAAACTAGTTTCTCTGCTGTCTCCTTCTTTTCCTTCGTTCATGTTCTGTTTGAGCCAGAACGACAAGATGGTGCTCATTTGGTATATCTACCCATTCACTCACACTCACACTCACACACTCACACTCACACACACACACACACACACACACACACACACACACACACACACACACACACCTTAATGCATGGCAGCATGCTGGGTTGCGTGCCCCCAGGGTGTGTGTGTGTGTGTGTGATGGAGAATAGGAGGATGGTCGTTGCCCTGCTGTTGAACCCTCAGCGTGTCTCCTCCTCTTCATCTCTCTCTTGTCTGATGTATGCAGCACGCTGACGGCAGCCCTGAAACCTTCCTGCAAGTCTTCTTCAGATCGTCCAAATAAACTAAAGGAATTTATGGAATAAATGTAAAAACAAGTGTGTGAGTTTGTGAGTTTGTGTGAGTTTGTGTGAGTTTGTGTGCCTCATGCTGTCCCTCTCTGTCGATAACAATGTGAAGTGGTCCGAGGTCAGTCAATGTGGTGGAGAATCATAAAACACACCAAGCAGCACGTTATTTGTACTCGGAGATGCAATTTACAAACTAATGAGGTCCAGAATTTTTCTACTTTCTTTTGTGAGGAATTATTTACTGCATTTCTGGATGTTCATACCAAAAGGATACAAACACAACCACTGCACACAAACTTATGAGGCATAATCAAATAAGGCTGCACAATTAGTCACAATTCACCATCAGTCAAAAACACACATAAATTAAGATCAGTTAGTGCAAATGCAACAGGATGACCTAATCTCCGGTCCTCCAAGACTTTGAGTGATTGTTGAAAAAACTTTTGATTTTGCGGCAGATTTTCTCAAAAATTGCGATGTCATTTTGGGAGTTTGGAGTGAGTTTTTTGTATACAATTATGGGAATTAGAAAAAATCAAGTCAAGAAAGAAAGATAAGATTATGGAATAAATATATAATCACTTCGTTTGATAACAACCGTGCTGCACATCACAGAAATACTTTTGTTTTAATCTCGGGAATTAAAATTTTTTTGCAAACGTCCGCAAATATTGCTTGAATTTGCGTTAATTATTGCTGGAGGGATTGTAAACTTGACACCATGCATTACCTTCTGGAAAGCTAGCTGGAAGAAACAAGTTGTCACAGCTCTTCCTCCACTTCCTGCATCAGCTTCGTTGTAAGCTTCAAGCATCCCAGGCTCATTCCTTTGAGAGAAGCAACAGGAAACAGAGATGGAGGTTATTTCTGTCTTCATGCTCTTCAAAGCAGAATATGCAGCAGAGAACTTTTCCACATAACGTATTTATTCTGGTGGCCGACATCAACCGGCTGAAACTGATCGGCCATCGTCTTGTTCAGCCAGCCTTTCAATGAAGGACATGGACTTCATCTCTAAAGGGCTGTCTCAGAGGGTGGATGTTGTTGGATGGTTGTAGAGGGCCCAGTAGGGTTATCCCTGTGTGAGCTGTCTGAGAACGGCTTCACTTATTACTGCGTCAGACTGCAGCCCAACAGGACTGTGGTCACTAAGTGTGAACGTAGCAACAGTTGCTTTCAAACCAAAATATGTTCCTGTGGATGTAGAAATACACTTGGAGCTTCACTGTCAGAGTAAAATTGTTTAAGACACAGTCCATAACATAGTTATTACAAGATAATTACCAAGGTCTGGACCTCAGTGACCTCACCGCCTCTCAGCCTCCAGTTCAGATTCTGTCCGTCAACCCGACGATACTACGTCCCGCCCACCGATAGCTGTAACCTGACTGCACCACAGGCCTGTCAATCAAACAGACACGCCCCCAAAAACAGGTCTTCTTGAATCTTCTTTTCTAATGAATGAGGGATTATTTTCAGATGGACCTCCAGAAAACTAATAAGAAGAAGTGACTTTAGCTAACAACACCGAGATAACTGATGGACACATTTTATTCACTTTGGATTTGATGACAGAAGTTGAATGGGAGTCTATGGAGCCGGAGGCTTTTTGGAGCCGACTTCTAGTGGCACTCGCTGGTATTGCAGCTGAAGACACTTCTGGATCAGAACCATTTTTCAGACCACAAAGCTACAAACACTTTTATACCCAGTCTGTGGTTGACCCTGACAGTAAAATCCATTCGAAGCAGTGACCTGTTTACTTTTAGTTTGAAGATCAGGATCTTCTGTTTCTGTCAGAACTGAAGTAAATAATGTACAGCTGCAGAGTTTGTAAAGTCACAAGAATTAAAAGACAAATATTCATGACCTTTAGTTTCACAAAACACTTTTAAATAAGTAGCTGTATTTCCAAAAATATTACACACTGCAAATGGGCGTGTTAATGTAGGATCAACATTTTTTTGCCACTCATATCGCTTTCCTCTGTTCCTTTTATCAACTGCTTCAAAGCTGCGTTCAGACATTTTCTAGCTTGCAGATTGGATCCATTTGATGAAGGCTGAGAGGAAATTGTCAGATCATATTCTTCTGAGTCCCGGCAACATTTCTATAAATCTGCACCGTTCTCTGGAAGTATGAGGAGCCCACAAAACCCTGTTTATCATTAGGTTCTGACTGAAGGCTTCAAATGTTCTGAATAAGGACAGACAGCTAGAGATGGGAGGAAATGAGAGATGCTCATCAGACTTACAGACTTCATGGGCCTGCAGTTTAAACTCCCTCCTTCACGTAAAGACTGAACACACCGAGGGTTGCAGCTCTGTGTTTGGTTTACAGGCTCATGTGGTTACAGCACATCTGCACACAGCCGGTCTGATTAAAACAGGAGTGTGTGTGATGACATCATTATCTGTGTAGATTGCATCATCAGTGGTCATTGAAGGGTAATGAATGCATGAATTCACACAGCAGATTCACCTTAAATGTGAAATATCCGTCACGCTTGAATGCGATGACAAAATAAAAAGTGAGATCTAAACCAACAGGAGCAGAAAACATGATTCAAAAAGTGACCTCAGCTTAAAGTGAAGCGCTGGAGTTGGACGGACTGAAGAAAGATGAACTTTGGCTCACTCTGACCTGGATTTGAACCCCGACTGAACCTTCGTTGACCCTCCAAACACGACACAATGGCCGTCAGTCGGCATTTATTTGTGAGGACAGACGTGGCTGCTCCATTCGCTGCTTGTAGATTCATCGTTCTGGAGAAAGTGTGACATCTGAAACAACTCCGTCTCCGCGAGAGTGATGCTGCTCGTTTGTTCAGACAAAAACATTCTGGAGGAATTGAACTGAGGCCACGGTTCCGTTTCCCCGTCTGGTGACCGGTGCACTGTGGTGCATCGGTGATGAAGAGGATGAGACATGAGTGTGTATCTACATGCAGTCACAAGAAAAACATACAAAATATCATCTGGGCACGAGGAGCTGAGCCGACATCAGACGCTGACGCGAGCGGGAAAATCCACATTTTGAGCCGCTGCAAATGCAAAGATTGAATCTATTTAAATCTAAAAACAAGTTAGAAATTTTACGCTCATTCAATGTTCAAAAAAATAATCATATTAATAAAAATATGGGGGATCCAAGCGGCATTAAGTTTTTTATTTAATATATTTAGTGTTTCAGATTTGTTTCATCTTTTCGGAACAGCTTTCTCTTTTTATAACCGTCTCCCATGACACCAAAGAGAAGTGAGAAAATGTCACATTTAAACATATAATATTTGTAAAGGTGATTTCCTACAAACACACAACACGCACACCATGCTGACCTCACTCTGACCTCACTCTGACCTCACTCTGACCTCACTCTGACCCTCACTCTGACCTCACTCTGACCCTCACTCTGCCTGTTTAACTTTAAATGATCATTTTCATTTTTTTCTGATGTTTTTCATCGTTTATTTTTCTTTGTGGTTTGAGTTTCCGTGTTTCCACCAGGAACTCCTCATCTTTGATGGACTTGAATTATGTTTATGAACACAGAGGTTTTTTATTTACGGGGTTTTGGTGCTGCAGAGGAGACGTTTTGTTCTCACTTCATTATATTTCATGTGAATGTGACTTATTTGCTTAAACAAGCCGTTTATCCAATAGAAGCATTATGTCTGTAGACAATGAGTATAAATGAATATAAATGAGCATTGAAGCAGTTTTGTACGACAGACGACGAGGTTACCTTTGACCTCCGGCTGCAGCGACCTGTGTTCGACCTCAGACCGACCTAGCCACGACCCCGCGGGACAGGAAGTGACAGCGCTGTTTGTGTGAGGACATTCAGAGCGAGTTCATGAATAACCAGGACGGAGGTCCGTGGAGAGGAAACGGTCAGAGCTGGCGTGTCTTCACTGTGTCCTCTCCAAGATGGCCGCCACGGCTTCAGTTTGAGCAGCTCTAAGATGGCGGCTGCAGAAAAAAACAATCTGCTCCGTTGAATGTGTCTCCTGCCTGTTCATCATATAAACCAGCTGCATTCATCAGAGACATGCACAGGTTGAGCCACGGAGATGAACAGGGTCATAATATATGTAATGTGAGGAACATTCTGGTGTCTTTCAGCTCATTGTTTCGGTCAGACCATTCAGAGCTAAAAGCGGAGGGAATATTGAACTCCATCAATGCTAATGTTGCTGCTGCTTTTATGTGAGCATGTTTCCAAGACAACGGTCAGTTTGGAACATAAAAACAAAACAGGAAGCTAAAAGAAGGTAAAGAGCTCTATAATGCTGTGGAGAACTGTTGAGTTGGGTTTCAATGCTATCCAAGTACTTCACATTGCACAAAGCCCTTTTAGCCATTTTTTTAATGTAAAAATATTGATAATACAGTTTTTCTAATCTAACGTAATTTAATCTGATCTGATAATAAAAACGAGTCCCGTTTCGTGTTTGTCGTGATCACTGTGTCAGAGGTTGCAGCTGATGTGATCAAAGACTCCCGGCTGTACCTGCCCACTGACCCCTCTCTGAACCGGGTCTGTGTGTGAGAGCCGACCTCAGGCTGAACTCAGCTCGAGGTCAAAGGTCAGGGTTGAAGGCCGGGTCCCCGTGCCTCAGCAGAGGCGAAGAGTTGAAGGCCAGGTCACTGCTTCCTCTGTGTGAGGGCAGAGCCTCCTGCTGGATAAGACTGGAACTGCAGCAGCGTTTCAAACATCCAGCCTGAATTTCAGTTTCAGAATGAAACCTAACAAGATGGAGTTATGTGATTTTATTGACGGGGGGGTAGGGGGGGGGCAGCAAATATAGACAGGCTACAGGAAGTGAAAAAGCTTCTGTCATTATTGGACCATGTGAAACATGAAGTGCAAAGTGTGTGTGCGCTCAGGACACAGCTGCCTGAAGAAGGAACAAATCAGGTCCTTGTATCATCTGAAATTATTACATTTAATCTGACAAACAAAACACATACACACAAAAAAACAGTCAATATTTAATTTGAATGTTTTTCCATATTCACCAAAAATTTTAAATTTGTTTTTTTTTCTGAACATCAACAACCAGAAACTTTATTGGTGAATACACATCAGAGAATATTCTCAAAACAATCAACTCATTAGAAATAACAAAAAACAAATTGTAAGAATAAAAAGATGTAACGGAACAATAATAACATGTATGAGTATCGCATGCTATTAAAGAGAACCCATTAGTCCTATAGACTATAGACAGCAGGACATTTAGATATGACAACAAAAGTGAAAAAGTAATAATAAAAAATATTATTATAACAATTATTATTATTAAGATAATAATAGGACAGACTCCAGTATTGCACGGTTCATTAATCAGTCATGTGTGTAAACTGACTGTTGACCACAGTTTCAGGTTAAATATGAGATGATAAGAGATGATATCAGAGGAGAAAACTAAGTGAAAGAAGATTTCACTGCTTATTATTTAAGAAAAACTCTAAATACAAGTATTTCGCCCTTTAATGGGTGAAGATGGGATGTTGAATTAAGTAGAATATATCTGAAAAATTGGTTGCAATATCTGAAATAGGTGTTTTTTTTCTTCTGCAGACTGGAACAAAAATGTATTTAAAGTATTCAGACATTTTCCCATAGATTTTAATATTTATTGAAAAACTATTGGTAATACAGCATTAAGGTCTTCATATAAATAGATAAAAAAAAAAAAAATCTATGAAATAATAAAAACAATTCAGAAACTAGTTTAAACAGTGGGCCTATGTTAAATCATATAAGTAAAAACTAAATATAGAATAAATTATTAAGTTAAAATCAAAACTAATTGCAAGAATCATTTTTAATTGTAATAGCCTATTTATTTATTTTTTCTTACAATTGTTTTTAATTGTAATAGCCTATGTATTTTATATTTTCTTACAATTCTTACAATTATTTTCAATTGTAATATGATGATATGATATATATGATATTATGTTATTATACCAATTTATATGACTGTACAGCCAATAAATATATATTGCATCAGTCAGAGGCAGGATGATGGAAGCAGATGAAAAAGAGTGACAGAAAAATATTTTGGGCCTAAAAAGGATCAAATTACAATCAGTTACAAAAAAACCCCCAAAAAAACACCTCTCTTTAGAAATACAAATGTATAAATACATATATTTTATAAAACAAATCAACTTTTGGATTTTGTTGCTTTTGAAAAGGTTTTTTTTAAACCCTGATAAAAATCAATACACTCAGTATCATCTCATACTGAGAATCTCTGGGAGGAGACGATGATGGAGGCGATCTGATGATTTACCCTGAATTGTCCTTAAATTCCCAACAAAGTATTCTTTAATTACCGTATTTTGAGGCGTAAACAGAGAACATGTTCAGCCAATACACTTCCAATTAATTCAATTGGATTGTTTCTTGTTCAGTAAATGAGCAGCTGAACATGCAGAACTGTGAAATGTAAAGATAGTAAGTTAACAATACAATGAAGTTTCATCATACTGTAATGCAACAGTAACTGAATAATGAATTCATATTTATTATTTGTACATTTGAACAGTTATTTCCAGGAAATTGTAAAGAAATCATGGAGAAACCAACTCGGTAAATAAAAACCTTTACTGATGTCTCAGTTTTTCTTTTTTGCTGTTCATGTCATCGTCTGAGAGAGAAGTGTTCTCCCCCCAGAAACATCATAAGACAATAATGAATGCCACTGTGGACAAAAACACGATCTGCTACTATATGTCATGATTCTTAAATCATATCTAACATTGTATTAAAATGAGGATTTCACTCTTGTTATGTGCCACATTGAAAAAAAATAGACACAGAAAAGAAAAACCACAGCTGCTGTGTATAAGAAATATGTTTTAACCAAATGAATGTACAGCTGAAGAGAGAGAGTGTGTGTGTGTGTGTGTGTGTGTGTGTGCGTACGTATTAATGTCGTGTGTTTTCCTGAATCCACAACCAGAGGTGTGTGAGAGAAGTGTGTTATGTGTATTCATGTGTTTGCATATAATGTATATTTAGAGATTTAATATTGTGTGTGTGTGCGTGTGTGTGTGTGCGTGTGTGTGTGTGTGTGTGTGTGTGTGTGTGTGTGTGTGTGTGTGTTGCGTGTGTGTGTGTGGACAATCCAGTCTCTGCATTTGACCATTTTCTGACCCGGGGCCGGTGTTTGACCACTCAGTGACTCTTGCCTCTGTTGCCGTGGTAACACGACCCCAGACTGACCCTTGGACAGGTCGCCGTGCCGACCGCTCCTCAGGGCTCACTCAACGTCTGTGTGTGTGTGTGTGTGTGTGTGTGTGTGTGTGTGTGTGTGTGTGTGTGTGTGTGTGTGTGTGTGTGTGTGTGTAGACTGGTCAATGGGTCACAGAGTCAGTGAGAGGCAGACAGTGAGAGTCAGAGGGACAGACAGGTACAGAGATGAGTGTACTTCCATACATGAGATTACAGCCGCTGCCTCCAGATATCGATCGTTTCTTATTCCCATGAATCTGTTGCTGCCCTGATGTCTGCAGAGGAGACGAACGCGTCTTCACGAGCACTGAAACCGCTCCTGCTCTGTTTTCAGGCTTTAAAATGTTTTCAGGAAATATTGTGTTAAAACTGTAGTTTATCACAGCTCAAAAAGGTATACAACCTGCAAAACCACAACATGTCATTATAGAAGTTTTTACTGATTAAACAAATCTATTAATTAGCGAGTTTTGGATTATTATCACTTCTAGGACTCTTGGCTCAAAGCCCATTGGATCCTATTGAACATCCTTATTAACAGCCACAATGTTTTTACATTTACATCTTTAAAGGAAGCTCAGTTGTTTTCTAATAAAAATCTGGATCATTTCAAAAGTTACTCAAACAGGAGGAGACAGTGTGGTTGTTGGGGAGTCCAAATACACTACAGTGTAAGAAGAAGATGAAAGAGTGATGATCTGTGTGAATAGATAACCTGACAGAGTGACAGAGGAAGGAAGAGAGAGGAGTGGGAGTGAAAGAGAAGAGAGGGTCCAACAGAGAAAGTGAGATGGATGAGGAGTCGGCAGGTCAAAGGTCAGAGAGGACCTTCTTTATGTGTGTGTGTGTGTGGACGTGGAGGAGGGGGTGTGGTCTGGGACCTTTGACCTCTGACTTCCCTCTCTAATAGACAGAGAGACTAAACACACACTGAGACAGTGAGTGGACTCGCTGATGGACTCTTGTAGGTTTCTGATGTCGCCTCCTCAGCGACCAATGAAAACACATGAATTCTGAACATCATCTTTACTTCCTGGAAACCGACAGTGGATCACTGATGAGGACGAGTCAGTGTGTTTTCCTGCCACCAGAGGGCGGCTTGGAGCAGCTCAGAGGTGTTCACGACTCCTCTGTGATGAGCTGATGAATCAGAAGCTGGAGAGGAGTCATCCAAACACCTGGGAAGACCTCCGGACTGTGAGGAGACGCTTCAGCTCCGGGGGGATGTTTGGAGGCTCTGGGGATGGCAACGCTTTCCTGCTGGCTTCTCGTCAACCGCGTTAATCCAGACTGAAATATTCGAACAGCGAGTCCCACTTTATTTTCATCCCTTGTCTCCTGTCCATCTCATTGAGTCGACGTCCCACAGTTCAGCTGCCTCTAGTTTTGAAAAGTCACCTGTACGACCGTGTGCAGTGAAACACGCCTGCAGACCGTGTTAAACTCCACAGCCTCCTGTTACTATCTTCCGGTTGTGGCAGCCTGCAAACTGTTGCCAGGCAACCACCCATAAAATGACAGAGACGTTAATGAAGGCACAGACACACTAACACACTCGCACACTTAAAGACAACATGAGACATGGTCCAACAACAGCAGGCTGATTGAAAATGTAAATTGTGTGACCTCGCTGACCCACACAGAGCTGAAATAATTGTTCCATTGATTGACTGAAGAAACCTCGGCGCCTCCTCCACGCTTATTACTTCTGAATGTCAGTGATCAGATGAAGCAAGGCACGAGGAAACGCCATGAGACTGAGAGTCCACTGTGTTGAAACATCTTCTGCGGTGGTGGTTGGATATTAAAAAGCCACAGACCGAACGTCTGCTCCTCCGACCAGACCAGATTACACTCGCTGCTTTGCTCTACTGGTGTGATGCATCTACAAACGCGTATGTTGTAGGATAAAAGATAACAGCACAGCAAAACTTTGACCTGAAGTTCTGATCATTCATGTCTTCAAAGAGAAAACATACAAAGGATGAAAGAACAACATGCGATGTGCTCCTTTCATCTGGACTGTTTATAACTTCATCTTTTCACATCATCACTGTGGCAGATTGATGCTAATATTCTCACCATCAGTCTTCAGTCTTGTAATCTTAGTTCGTCCTGATTATAATTTAGATTCCAACACTTACCAAAACAGCTCACTGAGAATCTTCATATTTTACTAACTAATTATATTTTTCTATCAATCACTGATCAAATAATGAACGTGAACCTGAATCCCCTTCAGCTTCACAGAAACACTTTAATTTGAATTTCTTTTCTGTTTTGGTTTTAGCCGCAACTTCAATGTCTTGGTTGAGTCTCCAGGCTCTCATCCACTTTGTGTCCAGCAGCATTTTATTTTTCAGCACCAAAACACGAGAGACCCCCGAGGCCTCCCGAGTCACGTTTGTCCTGCAGATACACTGACTAAGTATGTACTGTTGCATGTACTATGTGTACAAGTGGGACATACTACTTTGTCAAAAATATGCGCCTTGACCTTTCACCCTGTTGGTCATATCCGTCACGATCCGTAGCGTGAAGTGAAGTAAAAAGAAAAAGGATGCGATTTGGAACGAGTACGCTTCCTTTTAATGCCTCTTCTTCCTTTTATGGGCGGAGCTTCAGCGCCACCAATTGTCTCGGCGGCTCAGTCGATGTGACATATCTTCCGCTGCAGAGGAATGTAGTCGGATGTCGTCGGACATCCTGGTACTTTTGGTGTACTACGTATAAAATACTATATACTGGGACATACTAAATCTTTTTCTGGCGTACTAAATAATCTGGTAGTTTGGATATTTAAACACAGGGTGTGTAGCTGCTGCAGAGGAGAAGGAAGCGACAGTTTACAGAAACTCGCTGTTTCAGCATGAAATATTCACAGGAAATGAAATACAGAAAAAAAAAACATAAACGAGACAAAACTTTTATTTTGAAATAATCCTTAAATTGTCAATTACAACTATCGATGTAAATCATTTCAAATGGATTTCAACACTCAGAGTGATGGCAGTGAAACGGCATCGGGCTTAGAAAGTGATCACAGGTCTCCAAACTGAACTATGTAGCTGACCTGAAGTCAAGTCACTGACAGACTTTATTGTTGCATCTACTTACTTACTTCATTACCAATATGTATTTATTTAGCTGGCATTTGTATTTACATGAACTTGAACGAAACAGCGTCCTGCAGAAAGCAGGAAACTCCTGTTGTTTTGACATCAACACACAAACCGACGCCTTGACACATGTGAAGCACTTTCCCAGTCAGTGGCAGTCTGGGTTGCCATAGCGACAAGCTCTCTGTATTTCCTGCCACTGAGTGAAGTTTGTCAGCAGCACCTTCTTATCTTCTGTTGATTTTCTGCGACATTGATTGTTGCTTAGAGTTTAGGATTTCCTTTCATTTCTGTTTGGACTGATTTATTTTCTGAATTTGTATGAGTTGTAGATATATATTATATTATATTATATTATATTATATTATATTATATTGTAGACTTACACTGTAATATTGCTAAATATCAATATCTTTGTATTGAAATGATTTGTGATGCTACTTTGAAAGAACACTGGTTACATGATATTATCTGTAAATCTATTGTTTTATGCATGTGAGTTTACTGTCACTTTTTTGTAAATATATGACAAAGAAAATTTGCTATTCAGTAGTTTTTTTCACTGTGATTTTTTGACACATTCGCTGCTAAACGGTGAAATGAGCGTTGTTATGGAAACAGGGTCTGTGATGGGCTTTGTATTCCCTCTCATCGTCACCATTTCTTCACCAATACATCCCAAAAAAAAATCCCCGTGTGGACTCAGAGTAGCCGTCTCAGTCCATTCGTGTCTCCTCTGTCTGTGCTCAGAACATTACAGAGACAGATGCACAGTTTGGTCAAGAGAAATGTGATTTACTGTAAACGCTGATGAGGGGGAGCCGTGATGGAGAAGATGGAGGGATGGAGGAGGAGGGAGGAGAGGGAGGAGTAAGGACAGCAGATGGATGATGCTGTGGGACAGTATTTCATGTCCGACTGTGCTGCCTGCCACGGTGCTCGCAGCAGGGAGTGTGTGCATGTGTATGGAATCACTCTGGGTTTACAATGGGAACTGGTGCACATGTGCGTGTGAGAGGGAACATACGTGTTATCCTCAGGTTACAAAATCAGAGTGTGTGTGTGTGTGTGTGTGTTGAGTGTGTGTGTGTGTGTTCAAGTTGAGTGTGTGTGTGTGTGTGTGTGTGTGTGTGTGTGTGTGTGTTCGAGTTGACTGTGTGTGTGTGTGTGTGTGTGTGTGTGTGTGTGTGTGTTCGAGTTGACTGTGTGTGTGTGTGTGTGTGTGTGTGTGTGTGTGTGTGTGTGCCCACCGTGAGATTAATTCAGCCCAATTAATTGGTTTGAGATTGAAAATGACACGAGGACACAGCTGAGCTCATCCCTCCTTCTCCCTCCCTTCCTTTGTTTTCTTCCTCCCGCTCTTCCTCCTTTCCTTCTCCTGCACACGCACACGCACACGTGGCTGGTGGAATTACAATCGTATTGCAAAAATAAAAGATTTTAAAGAGGAATACATGCAGAAATGATAAGCGATGTGTGTGTTTGTGTTACAGTAATGAGTGATATGAAGTGTTTAACAATGACCTTTTCAGAGAGAGGGAGATTGGCCAGCGTAACCCTGATGTACCAGCTGAGTGTGTGACTGTGGTGTGTAGAGGGACGTCTCTCTCTTTCTGTCTCCCTGCAGGGCGACACACAGAGAGCTGATTGGTCCTCGGTCCGTTGAGCAACTCAATTATTCCTCTTAATACCAGTAACACCATGACACCTCAAACAGAGAGCCTATTAACACACACACCGCCATGTTTCCATCACTTCAGAGGACATCACCTTTACTCACATTCACTTCCTGGAGTCTTACCCTGACTACTACTTACCTAACCCTATCTACTACTTACCTAACCCTATCTACTACTTACCAAACCCTAACTATGATTGCTTAACCCTGACTACTACTTACCTAACCCTTACTACTACTTACCTAATCAAAACTACTACTTACATAACCCTAATTACTACTTACTTAACCCTGACTTACTTAACCATAACTACTGCTTACTTAACCCTAACTACTACTTACCTAACCATAACTACTACTTACCTAACCATAAATACTACTTACCTAACCCTAATTACTACTTAATTAACCCTAACTATGACTTATCTAACCCTGACTACTACTTACCTAACCATAACTACTACTTACCTAACCATAAATACTACTGACCTAACCCTAATTACTACTTAATTAACCCTAACTACGACTTATCTAACCCTGACTAATACTTACCTAACCACAACTACTACTTACCTAACCATAACTACTACTTACCTAACCCTATCTACTACTTATCTAACCCTAACTACAACTTACCTAACCCTATCTACTACTTACCTGACCCTAACTACGACTTATCTAACTCTAACTAACTACTACTTATTGTTCTTGAGTTGTTTTTTCTTTCAGAACCTCAACCATGTTCAGGTTTCATATTTCTCCACTACAGGAAAATGTGTAACTGTCACGCCTATACGTCAACAAGTGTGGCCATCTCACGTTTTGCTGTAGTGGACAGGCGTGTCTATTTCACGCCTTGCTGTGATACTGGGTGGACTGGTGGTACCTGGATGTAGTGTTCAGAGGTGGAAAGATCCAAAGTGATCACATCACAGTAAAACATCACTAACATACAGGCCTACTCACGTATTTGCTAAAGTTGCAGTTGAATATTTTTGGAACAAGTTTAACAACATCAGCGTCACTGTGACAGCGATGTTATTTATTCTCTAAAGTTTAGATTTTTTTTCCCCCTCCTTTTTTCATTAACAAAGAGAACAATACCGAAACAACCTTACAACAGAACATGATCACTGTCGAATCAATGGAGGAAGAAAACAAGCTCCCGTTGGTCCATCTGGAGTCGAGCTCCAGCTTCATCACCAGAATATGAAAGATGCCTTTGCTGCAAAAATGTTTGTGTGTTTGGTTCAGGTCAAAGGTCAGACAGAAGGAAAAGGAGGAAGATCATGGGGTGGAGGAGGAGGAGGGATCCCTGTGGAGGAGGACAGGATGGATGGATGGCCGGATCACACGCTACCGAGGGGAGGGAGGAAGGGAGGAAAAATGTAAGGAGGTGAGGGAACGTGAGAGGGGGACCCGGAATGAATGGGAGGCTGTGTGTGTGTGTGTGTGTGTGTGTGTGTGTGTGTGTGTGTGTGTGTGCGTGTGTGTGTGTGTGTGTGTGTGTATGTGTGTGTGTGCAAACAGCAGCATCCTGTATAATTTTTATGGCTGGGGAAGTGGACTGCGCCCTCTACCACACCCATCACACACATGCATACACAGTAGGTCACGTCTCTGTGTGTTTATTATGTTGGGTTTTATGTGTCCTAAAATATTTACCTAAATAAAAAAAAATTAAAATTTTTGATACATTTTTGTTCGTATAAACAAACTTCGCTGTATAGTACCAAATCAGAACACAAGACTTTAACACAGTGAAGTCCTTACAACAGAACATCACAGCGAGGAACTCAACAATTCAACATGACATCAGCTGGAAGGAAAAATCTAACTTTAACAGCCACGAACCTCCAACAGAACCAGAACCAGAGGTGGAGAACATCTGCTTCGCCTGGTGGGAGGGAGGGGAGAGCAGAGAGAGAAAAGAACAGCAGAGACAGACAACAATAATCACTGGGCAGGTTGGTGGAGCCGGTAATCAGAAAATGTAATTCCTGATCTTAAAAGTAGAGAGAGGGTGTGACTCCTGAACCGGAACTGGGAGCTGGTTCCACAGGAGAACCAGAACTGGGAGCTGGTTCCACAGGAGAACCAAAACTGGGAGCTGGTTCCACAGGAGAACCAAAACTGGGAGCTGGTTCCACAGGAGAACCAGAACTGGGAGCTGGTTCCACAGGAGAACCAAAACTGGGAGCTGGTTCCACAGGAGAACCAAAACTGGGAGCTGGTTCCACAGGAGAACCAGAGCTGGTTCTGTCTCCTGTTCTACTGTTGGAACCTGTGGAACCACGAGCAGAGAGGACTCTGAGAGAAAAGCACCCTATCAGGATGATCTGCTTCTAGAAGCTCTCTGAGATCAGAGATCAGATGGAGCTCGGTCATGAAGAACTTTCTAAATCAGCAGCAGGATTAAAATTCTCTTTTAGATTTTCCAGGAAGTCGATGAAGAGAAGCTAAAACAGGAGAAATCTAATCTGTCTGGTTAAATCCTATCAAAACTTTCAGGGTAACATTTTGGATCAGCTGCAGCTTTTTAAAGAGTTCCTGAAGAAGAGAGCTCTTTAAAACTCGCCTCCCATTCACACACCAGCACACTGGTGGCAGAGTTACCATGCAAGGAGCATCTTGGGTTGGATGCAGATATTAAACCACCAACCTCATGATTAGTAGGGAACCCGCTCTAAAGGACATGTGCTAATCCAAAAGGTCTCCAAGGTTTCTTGCAGTAGAAGTGGAGGCCAAGACAATGTGATGCAGAGTAACTATGGGGTTAGATAGCGAGTTTCTGTGTTCACAAGCAAATTCATTTAGAAGAAAAATATTAGTCCATTTTATTATTATTATTATTATTATTATTATTCCATGATTTGTTGTAACGGTAGCGTATTGTCACTAACACATTGCCGGACCTATCAGCACCACACTGAGCCGGAGAACGGCTGCACCCTTCGTCCATATCACTCTGCTATATAATTTAAAAACACAGTAAATATTCCTAAAGCTATAATTCAATTTTAAGGTTAGGCTTAGTTTAGTGCCAATGAGCAAATTAGCATGCTAACAGGTTGAACTAAGGTAGTGAACTTTTTGAACTTCAGCGTGTTAATGCACACATAGCAGTCATGTGCTTATTGTGTGGGAATAGAAGATAAAGATGGTTTGATTAGCTCAGTGAGAGTGAGCTGATTACTGAAACATCCTTTTCAGACTCCAGCTGTTTCAGAGATGTGAACTTCCAACATGGCTGCCTGAGGAGGCGTTATGTCACCTGATTCCCCCCCCCCCCCCCCCCCGTTTCATCACACGTTGATGTTCACTCTCAGCGCTGCATGTTTGGACGTGAACGAGCTCCAACATCAGTCTGACTGATGTCAGAATGATAATGTGATGACACTCAGAGGACAGCCTTCTTTTTTCTACTCAGAGAAACAGAAAAACAGAAAGAACAAAGAACGACAGAAAAGCTGGAAGACGCGTCGAACAAAGAGAGAAAGTACGTAGATAGATGTGAATGCGTTGCTCGCCCCGTGCTGTGCCGAGTCATCGACGTGTATTTGTACGATTCTCACAGTGTGAAGAATGTCCCTGTCCTAGCAGGAGGAGAATTATCGTCACGGAAACGACCTTCCTGACACCTCAACTTTGACCTCTGCTGTGACCCCTGAGAGGAGCGGGTGGGGGGGTGGGGTGGGGGGTGGGGGGGCTTCAGAGGATATGCCTGTTTCCCAGAAAGCAGCAGGAGCTAAGAATATATACACACACACACACACACACACACACACACACACACACACACACACACACACACACACACACACACAAGGAAAATACGATAAAATAGCTGTGCAAGCAAAACCACACATACAGAGTGCATATGTGTGTGTGTGTGTGTATACTGCAGTGGGTTTATTATACACATGAGAACTGCTGGTAGATCATCTGAGGAATGTTGGAGTCATTTCCTTTTGTTCTCTCACTGTGTGAGTGAGTATGAAGAAAACTCTATAACTTTGTTATTAAAGTACCCTCAGAGTAACACATACTGAAACACACACACACACACACACACACACACACACACACACACACACACACACACACACACACACACACACACACACACACACACACACACACACACACACACACACACACACACACACACACGTCCTATCGTTTACTCATTGAACTTCATGGGTGCACTCAGAGCTCTTCCACTCATCAAACCATATTTTCAGACGGTTGATTAAAGCTACTGAACCACAGCTCATCCAGGAATAAGATATTGTTATTGTTGAACAACTCCTCCACATATTCCCCACTAACTTCGGGAGGTTCTTCAGCTCCTCCTACTTCTTTTTTTCCTCCTCTCCTCTTTCCCCTCCGCCCTCCGTCTCTTTCTTCAAAGTGACTTTGGTGCATGTACGAGGGTCTTTATTCTTCTCCTAATGGAGATTCATGAGTCTGTCAGCGAGGATGTGAGAGAGACACCCCGACATGCAGTGAGGAGAGAGAGCACCGCGTCCCACTTCTAACGAAACAACAAGTTCATGTGATGTTTACGTTTAGTTCATGTTACATCATTCTTTATCTTTAAAGAGATCGTTCTGCTCTCAGGGACTTTACTTCCTCCAGTTCTTCCAAATATTTCAGTTGTCATTTGGGAAAAATTAATTCCCCACATGGATTCATATTTTAAAACTGTTGACGTCTGTGGTCAGCTGATGCCACTCCACCTCCAGTTCCACTTCCTGCTCCACCTCTGCTCCACACCAGGCGAGCCGTTCCACGGTCGACCACCGCCCACTGCGGTCCATACATACAGTACGTACATCCTCGTCTCATGAACGACAACGTTCAAGAGGAAGTTTCTTGAATTTGGGACAAATGTTTCTTGGGCTCAAGAATGAAGTGATGATGATTTCTTTAGCCAAAGGTCAAAGGTCACTGTGACCTCACAAAACACGTTTATGACTATAACTCAAGAATTCATATGCTAACTATGACAAAATTTCACAAAAATGTCTTACAGATAAAATGATGCATTGATGATAACCTTGTTTTGGGACGCTGTATAAAATGTTAATAAAAATAGATTGCGAACACCTGGTGGAACATCTCACAACTAGTTACCATGGCAGCAGATCAGTAACATGATTGGGTATAAAAGATGATTTCAGGGAGGCAGAGTCTCTCAGCAGTGAAGATGGGGAGAGGTTCACCACTCTGTGAAAGACTGTTTGGACAAATAGTTCAACAAGCTAAGAATAATGTTCCTCAACGTAAAACTACAAAGAATTAGAGGATTTCATCGTCTACGGTTCATAATATCAAATTCTAATACCTTTGATCTGGTGGATTTACATTTTACCTGTTGACATCATCATCAGCCTACTGAAAGAAAGAAAGAAAGAAAGAAAGAAAGAAAGAAAGAAAGAAAGAAAGAAAGAAAGAAAGAAAGAAAGAAAGAAAGAAAGAAAGAAAGAAAGAAAGAAGGAAAGAAAGAAAGAAAGAAGGCATCAGACCCAGAGATGAAGAGAGGGAGTATGATGGGAGGTTGAGGAGAAGAGATGAGGAATAACAGGACGAGAGGAGAGGAGAGGAGGAGAGCAAACTGAGGAGAAGATGAGGAGGAAGAGAAGTAGGAGAATAGACTGAGGAGAAGAGGATGAGGAAGAGGATGAGGAGAACAGACTGAGGAGAGGAGGAGGAAGAAGAAGAGAACAGACTGAGGAGAAGAGGAGGAGGAAGAAGAGAACAGACTGAGGAGAAGAGGAGGAGGAAGAAGAGAACAGACTGAGGAGAAGAGGAGAACAGACTGTTTGAAAGAAACAATTTGATTCAATTTTCCACTCAATAAAATACAACCATCAGCTGAGCACACACACACTCACACACACACACACACACACACTCACACACACACACACACACACACACACACACACACACACACACACACACACACACACACACACACACACACACACACACACACACACACACACACCGAGTGTCTGTCTCCAGAGTGGTGTTTTAATTGAAGCAGGTTACGGTCGTGTCTCGATGAAATTGGAAAAATTAATCAGCTGGAAAACGGTGTGTTTTCTTCCCTGCAGCCTTCCAGCCATCACTCTCTCCCTCTCTCTCCATCAGGCTGATATGAGACGGCTGGCAAATTAATTTGTGGAAGCCAACTTTGAGTGTGTAATGGTTTGTTTGTGTGCGTGTGTTTGGATAAAATGTGTATGCATGAAGACTTTAAATCTTTGATCCCTAAAAGTTGCCCCCTCAGTCACTCACTCGTCCCGGCGCTCCCTCAGGTGTGAAGTAATCACAGTACTGATGACTCACACATTCGTTAATTAGCTTGTTAGAGTGTGATGTGACGACGGAGCCGAGTCGAGCGGAGCGATGCAAAGAGAGCATTATTTAGATTTACTGGTTACCAGCATGAACGCAGTCAGTCATTGCAGAAATACTTGAGTCTCCCGTGGTGGGGGAGTCATGAATATTTTATTGTTTCCTTTGAAATCAGGCTGTAAAATATAAACCAATGCAAACAGTCAAAGCCCCATGTTCCTAGAACAGAGTTTACAGTTCGGCCTGTGAGCTGAGCAGAGACCCAGCTGAGAGACAAACGCTAACGTCAGCATCACGACATGCTCACTAGCTAATGCTAACATCCTGATCAGTTTTGTCATGAAACACAAACACGAAACAAATTGTTCAACAAAATATATATTATTCTGTATTTACCTGCGTGTTATTATTATATTTTTTTTCATACAAAGTGGGATGTAATGTCAGCTCTCTGTTGGAGACAGTACAGATGTCAGCTATGATTTCAAAACCGGCAAAAAAAAAAATCACCTAAAAAGGTGGTCTCATCAGAAAGGGTCAGTTCTGCTGTTTATTTTGATATTAAACATGTTGGGAAGCGATCAGGACTTTGGGGATTATTCAGTTCAGAGTATCGGGGATGCAGATGGACGCAGAGCTTCATGCAGAGTTTAATGACCATTAAATTCGATGCAATTTTAAAGTCGATTTTCTGTGCAGTCACACAGACGAGACGCTGATGTTGTTGGAAAGCTGCTGCTGAGACACTGAAGCTGCGCTATCAATGATCTGATGATGTCACATATAATCAGATATCAGCCAGAGGGACCAGACCAGGACTCATTTAGACTACAGAAAATGGCTGTTTTCTTATCAGGGTCTGTTGATGGGGTTTGGTTTGGTTGTGGCACTAATACTAACAGGTTGTTGTCCAAACTCGGTTCCTCCAACTATCCTCTTCAACAGGCTCCCTGAGAGGTTTGTAGACGTGTAACAACATAATGCTTCCTTCTCTTATTAATGTGTAAACTGACTGTTATAAAGCACACAAGAGGGAAATACATCAGCTGTTTTAGGCATGTTTTTCTTTTAATGATGATGACATGTAAAGTCTCGGTCTGGATAGCAGATAGACAGACAGACGGGCGGACGGACAGGATGTGATGAAATCCCGTTTCCTGTTTGTTTTTTTCTGCATACAGACAGACAGACAGATAGACAGACAGACAGACAGACAGACAGACCGACATGTGGACGGACAGACAGACAGGATGTGATATAATCCCGTTTCCTGTTTGTTGTGTCTGCAGACAGACTGTCCCCCTCGGGCTGGAGGTGGATGACTGATCGTCCAATCACTGGAAGCGTTGCTGTCTATGCAACATTACTTCAGCCAATTGAGCGTCACTTTATACTAATATGGCCATCAGTCTGGCTTTTCACAAATAACCCAGACGAACAACAACAGGAAGAGGAACCTGCTGCGACTCCTACAAGGACAATAAGACAACAATACAAAGCCCAGATGTGATCTAATAAAGCTGTAGAAGTTCAGATCTCTGATCAGATGTTGGAATCCACAGTCACTGGATGAGTCTGTGCAGGTTGTTACTGGGCTGCAGAAAAATACCATATTATGTGTAGTTGTGATGTTCAACACTGGAGCAAAAATCAGCACGCTAACAATCACAATGCTAATATGATAACTGCTCATGTTTACACGTTCACACATCTTCATCACAAATCATAATCCAGATGTGAGGAGTAAAAATGTTGACCGAATGATGAGGAAAAGTAGAGGATCCCTGAAGCTGTTCCAAATAAATCCAGCCACGCTGAGTTAAAGTGGATCGGCCGGAATTACACAGCTAATAAATTACACTGACCACACCACGACAATAAAAAACTTTACTTCAGCTAATCTGTGCTCTTAACTTACAATCATATTATATATTAAATATCACTTCATATTGAAACTGCTCAACATTACTAAAGATACCAGTACCACCCGGTTCTGTCGCAGGGATCCCAAAAACAGCAAAAACTATTTTTTTTCAATTAAAAAATAAAAATATACAGTTAAATTATGTAAGAATACTTTTTGTTTCCTCAAAATGACCAGAAACTGTGTTCCTCTCAATGCTGGTGCACAGTGACGGTCCCCGGTTGGTAACGTAGGAATGTGCCTGTGTGTGTGTGTGTGTGTGTGTGTGTGTGCCTGTGTGTGTGTGTGTGTGTGTGTGTGTGTGTGTGTGTGTGTGTGTGTGTGTGCCTGTGTGTGTGTGTGTGTGTGTGTGTGTGTGTGTGTGTGTGTGTGTGTGTGTGATTGTTTGGACCAGAAGCTCTTGAGCTAATGTGCTTCATGATCTACTGGCTTCCTCCTTCCCTTCAGCGCTGCAATGCTAATGACTAACCCAGACACACACACACACACACACACACACACACACACACACACACACACACACACACACACACACACACACACACACACTTCCTTGCTAGCTAATATCTAAGCGGTGGGTGGAAGTGTACCTCGGGGCAGCCAGGGCTCGGCCCGTGCACATGCATATTTATTGTGTTGTTGGACAGACTTTTTTATTCATTGTGTTGCTCATGCACTACATTGCAAATTCATGATGGTATTCACACACACACACACACACACACACACACACACACACACACACACACACACACACACACACACACGCGCACACACACATGCGCGCACACACACACACATACACAAAGTCCACCAGGTCTCAGTGGGTCCAGGATGGAGTCAGAGATGGAGATCCAAGTTTAAACCTCATGGATTAACAGAAACTCTAATGTGTGTGTGTGTGTGTGTGTGTGTGTGTGTGTGTGTGTGTGTGTGTGTGTGTGAATACACAGCTAAATAAAGAAGAATACACAGTTTTGGTTTGGAGATGTCTGGATCGTGAGACTGATGTTAGTTTTGCCAGTAGCCCGGCTCGACCTGCTTTACGTATGCAGACGTGATGACACTTGTTTCCACTCACATAACCAGATTAGAAGTCAGTGTTGAGGCCCAGAGATCAATAACGGCTGCTTTAACTGTTTGGGTGGCAGGGTGTGCCTCACTGACCTGAGCATCACATCAGAGGAGGAGGAGGAGGAGGAGGACAGATATGATCTCTGCCTGTCAGCCATATGTCCCTCAACACTGTGTCTCCCAGAGTGTTTACATGTGTAATGTTTGAGTACGTGAGACAAAGTCAACACGTGTTTTATTGAGGTATCACAAAGGGAGGTGTGTGTGTGTGTGTGTGTGTGTGTGTGTGTGTGTGTGTGTGTGTGTGTGTGTGTGTGTGTGTGTGTGTGTGTGTGTGCTAAGAGCTGTGTTAACAGAGGAATGACCTCTATCTTGAGAACTGTTATGCGCGTAGGTTTGTGTCGGGGACAGGAAGTGGAGGAGCCCCTTCAGTGTCCTTATTGACTGACTGATATTCTTCTTTTTCTTACACTCTTCTGTTGTTCCTCCACTGACGGACAGATTCAGTCTGGGAGAGATGAAGGGAGGACGGAGCAGAGGAGGGACAAAAGAAACAGGAGGACAAACAACGTTAAGGCCACCGCAAATTAACATGAATGAATTGGGAGGAAAATGGTGAACAATAAAGAGGTCAAAGGTCAAAGTTGACAATGATGTTGTGTATGTGTGCAGGGTCTATAGGGCCATCCTAAACTTTAATGCAACTTCCCCCGTGTACTCTGTATGTTGGTATGAACATCAGTTTGAACACGGATGTTTTGAGCGTATCATTCAAGAGAGCCAAGAAAAACTAACAGGATGCTCAAATTTGTTATTATTACATTTGAGATGTATTAATTGATTCATGACATCAACATAAAGCCTTGCTACGATCCGCTGTCAAAGTTACTGTATTACACGGTGATAAGACCTCAATCCTTCCTGTATTATTTCAAATTAAAAGCTCACTTGCTTCTTCTCACACAGAAACCCTTCGTTTCTTAAAAAGGCTTTTATTGTGAAACATTTGCAGGAATGTGTTGTGACCGAAGTCGGACAATGACACTTAATAATAACCAATAATCCAAAACAACTGTAGAAACTAGCAGAATTCTCTTGGAGACTGTTTTAAATTAAAGTGATAGAAATATAGATTACTGACTTGCCACCACAGGAGCAGTGGTTACACGTGTACATGTATGTAGACGCTCGGGTGTATTACGCCTCGGTCACCTACAGAGATCAAAAACGTTCTTCGTGATATCTGAAAGTCTCGGTTGCGGCAGAGTTATGGTTGTTTTTGGTGTTGGGTGACGGCGTTAACCACAGAGGATCTCATCGTCGCCTCACAGTCAGAAGTCCTGGGTTCACTCCTTCAGCTGGCATCCATCCTTCAGATTATCTGATGGAGAGGTATCACAAGCCAGGTGGGCCACAACTTGTGTGCTTTTACGACTTGATTGGTTGTTGAGATGCCAGGCGGCTCACTGAAGAGCAATGTGTCAGTAAATGCATTTATATTGGGTCCTTTGCACATGTACTTATTATCAGACAATGAATTCCAGTTTGAAATGGTTGCAGTTTGAATGGAAAAAAAACTAAATCTTCAGACTGTGACTCACTGTTTAAAGAGCCGCTCATGTTGGTCCTTCAGCAGGTGAGATACTCTGGAGGTCAACCGGAGAGACACTGTTATTACTTATGCACCATCTTTCTGTCTCTTTTAGAGAGAATCATCTTTTTCAGGACAAAAAAATGTTGACAGTTTCCCTTAATGCACAGGAAAGACAGTTTTCATCGCTTTTCTCTCGTGAAATATGTGATATAGTGACGCATAAAACTGTATCAGACTCACACTGTCATCTGTAGAGGAGCCGTCAGAAACTCCTGCAGGTTAAAACCGGAGAATAAAACTGTTTTGGGGCGGACTCACGGCAGATGAACCTTGCTGACTCTCCGCTGACGATGTTGCACTGATTAAAAACAATATCTGATCTTGTGAACACAGATTTTTTTTTATAGTCCCCAAACACTGTGAAAAAAGAAGAAAGAAAATACTGTGTTCATCTGTTTGATTTTGTTCTGTTTTCAATTTGCAAAACTACTTTTTGTTCCATAAAAATCCTTGTTTATGATGTGAAGAAGAACGCTCAGTGGGACTGTCAATAAGCTGTTGTTTGACCAGCTGGAACCTTTCATGCTGCCCCCAACATTTCAGTGCCAGGTCCAACTTAGCTCGATGGCCTGATACGTGATGGAGCCTGTCGGACTGTGTTTTTAAGAAGGTGAAGGAGATCAGAGAGGCCCGGTCTGCCACCTTATGAGCATCGTGACAGCTTTATAGTGACAGGCCGAGGAAGTGAGATGCAATGGACGTACAGGAGACAGAACATAACCCAAAGAAAACAGACAGACGGGAGAGAATAAAAGAGACGAGGGCAGCAGGGTCGGGCTGGTTGGAGCTTCAATAGAGATGCTATCTGCTCCAGACTCAGTCTCTGAGATGATTATTCAACATGGACAGGAGGAGAAGAAGGCAGAGGAGACAAATGAGGAAGACACGAAGAAAAGGAACTCAGGAAAGTAAAACACCAATAAAACACACCAGGAGTAAAATAAATTAAAAAAAAAAACTGAAGGGAATGTCATTAAAAAATGTTAAAAATTGTGTGAAAAGTAAAAGAATAAATAAAAAATCAATATGAAAAAAGAAAAAGAAAAGAAAGAAGGTAAATTGAGTGAGCGCAGTTAAAAAAAAGTCCTGTTGACATGTTTTCACTGATGCTAACTGTTTCATACTCCACTTCAACGGTGGATGAATTGAATAAAAGGCGTCACAACAATTGACTGTTTATAAAAGTGTTTGTAGCTTCCAGGTCTGAAAAATGGTTCCGATGCAGAAGTGCCTTAAGCTGCAATACCTCCGAGTGCCACTAGAGGTCGGCTCCAAAAAGCCTCCGGCTCCATAGACTCCCATTCAACTTCTCTCATCAAATCCAAAGTGAATAAAATGTGTCCATCAGTTATCTCGGTGTTGTTAGCTAAGGTATTTAGGTAGATTAGGTTTCTAATCAGATCAGTCAGATCCACCACTGGCTCCTCCCCCAGCTCATCCAAATAAGGCACTTCCTGCTCCAAACTGCTCTGAACTAGCAAAGATGGTGACGGACAGAATCTGAACTGGAGGATTCATAACGTTCACAAACCAACAACATGACTCGTTTCACAATCACAATATGGTTCGATAACATTTGGAAAGTGGAGAAAAGACGCACAATTATTTAATCACCGTTTAAGTTAGCACAGATCCAGACAGGAAGTTGCCTGCGGAGGTCTCTGTTGCCCATGAAGCAGTTTGCATTCATCCGTGCAGCGTGAGAATGTCTCACCAGACAGAAGATGAACAAGAAGATCTATCTGTTTGTTGTTCACATCCTTATGTTTCCCACATTCTTCTAAGACCACCGTAACAGTTTCATGGTGACTTCATTCATCACATTTACTCTGTAAATTGTGTTATAAAGTGTTACAGATAAATTAATAAGCAATCTCCTGTCAAATGGAACTGCATTGAAATAACATTATGAGTGTGTTTGTGTCTCTATGTAGCTCAATAAGATTGATTGGGAGCCTTAAATATGGTTTCTTATTCACCACAATATTTAATCAATACGTGCAGCGTACAGCTGGTGGAACCACTTTAATACCGTCATCTTTGAACAGAAGGGTCTTTTTCAATTTAAAGCTGATTCTAACACATTTACACACACACACAGACACGCGCGCGCACACACACACACACACACACACACACACACACACACACACACACACACAGAGTTGTTTTACTGCCTGCCATCAGGGTGTACTGTCCAAACAGCAGGTTGTGTTTTGGATGGTTTGCCCGATAGCTGGAGGGAGACAAATGGTCACACACACACACACTCACACACACATACACACACATACACACACATACACACACATACACAAACACACACACACACCCTACACTTCATCACTATCTCCGGGATGGAAGATCCAACTGACATCTGCTAAGCTTGCATGTGTGTGTACATTTGTGTGTGTGTGTGTGTGTGTGTGTGTGTGTGTGTGTGTGTGTGTGTGTGTGTGTGTGTGTGTGTGTGTGTGTGTGTGTGTGTGTGTGTGTAAATGTCTTTATGTAATAAAATGTTCTTGTCTCCATAAACATTACAACAATACAAACTATCTGCTCACAAATAAAAAGTCACCCCCAGCTGAGATCACATGGTTTCATTTTCAGATTCATGTTATCATGTTACATATTATTGATATCATCAGCTGTCAATCAATCAACGTAAGAAAACGAGGATTCTGAAATGTGAAAATTACATTTCATGACACTCAGGCAGTAAAATCATCATCAGTCAACAACAGAAGCAACCAACAGAAGAGGGATGTTCGCTATAATTATAAATTCTTTAGATGTTTCACTCATGCAGATTTTTTAAACTGGTGTTTGTAATCGGATTCATGGTTCTGAAATATATCTATGTTGTAGGAGAAGGACATAATAAAGAAGAACGTGGGATTGAATTACAAGTGAGTTTCAATAAATCCTGTCAAAATGAGGCTGGAACACCTGGATGACCTCAGGATTATAAATCACCTGGTAATAGATATGGTGAGCTTGTTAGCAAATAGTTGCATGAAGCAACATTAATATTCATTTGGAGACATGTTTTGTTTCCACCAATCTCCTCTCTTCTTTCCACTCTGTTTTCGGTCCCCACCGCCTCCAGCTGCTCGTTGCCGTTGAGCAGCTCGTGTTCGGTGAGGTTTCTCCTGAAAAACAGCTGCCTGCTGCCACACAGTGCCATGAGAGCCGTGAGAGTCAACCTCCAGCAGGACGTTTAAAGCCCACGTTAAAACACGATGATGTCACAGTGAAGGTGACCTTTGACCTTTTGGATGTAGAATGTCATCACTACATCAGTGTTGTCATAATTAGTGAATGGATTCTTGAGTTGTGGCCACACACCTGTTTAGTGAGGCCACGGTGACCTTTGACCTTTGACCACCAAAAATCTGATCAGTTCGTCCTTGAGATCAAAGTGACAGACAGCTGAAGAAGAAGCACAAACAGATCAGAGGAAAAACTGGTGGTAACACGAAGTGTCGTATTTCAGTCCAGACACCTGGACGTTACCTGAGTGATGGTCATGTGATCTCTGCTGACCTCATACAGGTGAGGATCAGAGACACGCTGATATGGAGATACAGCTAGCTGCTCGCTGCATCTTTGAAAAGAGAGGTTTCGTGTTTAGATTTTATTTTACACCAGAGAATCCATGTTTGAAAATCCTGATTTCCTCCTGCTGTGATCTGAGGAGCTCATGTGTCACACGGGGCCCCCTGCTGCTCAGGAGGGGGACTGCTTCTGTCTGAGACCTGCTTATTGTGCTGTGTAGGATGATAACTGATTTCACATTATTAATACCCCATTAAAAACCGTGAAATTCAGAAATAAAGACTCCTAAAAGAGAAGAAATTAAACTGTCACAGTTCTACTGGATAGAATGGACCAAGATTTATTTAAAGGGTAAAAAAAAAGTAAAGAGAGTTTTTATTCGTATCTGTTATCATATTTTCATTTGGGATTTTGATTGTAATTGTTATCTTTTTTATATGTAATTACAAAAACTCTTGGCTCATATGATGTAACCTGATGAGGTCAGACAGATGTGCTGATATCCAATTAGGTCTGACTGCTTTATGAAGCTTACATTTTTCATGTTAAACTTTTAAATCTGAATATATGAACCTTAAAAAACCCCTGAAACATCAAGTTGTTGCAGCAGCACTTACACCGGTTGTGCATTATGATTCTAATGCTGCTGCAGCAACATAATGTCACAGTGACCTCAAAACATTTAAAGAATTAAAGGTTGGAGACGACTGACCATGCGGCTGTTTCATAATGAGAATATTTGAAGCTGAAAGGGACCACTGTGCTGGATATCAGCCGAATTTAACCCCCAATGTTCCTGCCAAAGACGATTTGTGGAGTCACAAAAATCATTTTCATGTGCTTGTATGATAAACCGTCTCAATAAAAGAGCTGCTAGTGGTAAAAAAAAACAACCCAAAAAAACTGCACACAGCCTCTTTGATTTCATCTTCTGACCTTAAACAATCAGTGTGAACAGAAAATAATTCGTCATGTGAAGCTTTTTGTTTTTGTAGGAGACATTTAATTAAACCACAAACACTCTGATCAGCGTGGAACACAAAAGAACCGGAAAACATGATGGCGGAGGAGTTGATTTATATAACAATGACTGTTCAAGATGTATCTTTAACCCATAACTGATCTGAAGAGCGTATTGGAGGCTCCATTGATCTTTTACAAAACACTGATCATTCCTGAGATGAAGGAGGTTTAGTCAAGAAGTCCTGTCTCATACTGGACTGCATTCAAGGATATAATGTGTTAAAATAAAACCCTAAATGAATCATAATCACATGACAAACTTTGTAGATTCTATTTATATCCCTCCTGTCTCCCTCCGAGTCCCCCTCTCCTTCTCCATCATCACTCTGCCTCTCTCCCTCTCTCCTGTCGGGGCCATAAATCAGACAGGAGATGGACCGCCTCTTAGCCAATCAGACTAAACCATGATGGATGTCACCATTAATTAAGCAGGATTTTCTTTTATTTCCAAAAGGCCCATCTGCCTGCACAGTGAGCCTAATGACAATTACAACTTGTCCATTAATAGATGGCCTCCCTCCTCCACTCTGATGGATTAGATATGGAAAGAAAAAAGGGAAAACTACCTGGCTACAAAATGAGAGGCTGAAAACATTAGTGGAGGTGACAGCAGGGGTGTTCTGTTATCTGACTATTGAGCAGGCGATCATCACAGGGGCCTCACAGGGGCCTACTACATTCAGCAGGCTGCTATCAGCCATTTCTTTATATACTGCACCTACCTGCAGGCCAGAAGTTATGATGGGAACAACGGATGAAGTCAGGAGACGTCGTGTGAAGAGGAGGATGCAGGGAGGATGTAGCAGGTGGACGGGTCACAGACAGGAAGTTCACCCTGAAGACTCTTTGAGTCCCACGTAAAAACAAAATTATAATAAACTTTATTTCTGTAGCAGCTTTCATACAAGAAATGCAGCTCAAAGTGCTTTACAGCAAAAAAAAAAAAAAAAAAAAATCACATGCAGTGTTTGACATATAAAGGAATATTTTAAAATATAGAAGTTAGAAGTAAAAGAAAGACATAAAACGCATTAAATTAAACACAAATCAAGTTAAAATATAACATAATGCAATACGAATTTTAAATGCGAGAGAGTTTCAAGAGTAGCTAGTCAAAGGCTAAAGTAAAGAGACATGTTTTGAGCTGTCTTTTAAAAGTATTTAGTGAGCTAGCTTCCCTGATATCTACAGGACTTCTTTCAAGTGTCCATTATGTATTTAATTTACGTACTCACATGACGCATGTATGTAACCAAATAAAAATACTGGAGTCCAGTTCCAGCCTGAGTACATGCACTGAGCCTTTTTTAACCGATGTTTATTCACCTGGAAAATCAAGAATGCTGAATTATCTCGCAGTTTCTGTCTGCTGAGATGCTGGATGAACTCACTCAACCACTGAATCACTCTGATACTGAAGAAAACCTGATGATTCTCAGGAAGTCCTGAAGTTTTCCCCTTCCTGTTCAACATGATTTCATAATTATTTTTTAATATCAACATAATAAATCATAAATATGACGAGGTCTCATCCAGCCCTCTTTTTCACTGATGCCATTCAGGCTGTTGGAAACGAGCGGTACAAAGAGAACATGCAGCATGTAGAGCGCCCCCTGGTGACCAGACAGCTCCGTTCGACCTGCAGATCTGCAGCCTCCGTGAACAACCGACTTTACAGCTGCTTCCAGAGACAGAATTCATGCACTGATTCAGTTGATCACATTCAGCATCAACACTGATCAGACGTTTAAAATGGTGAACTTTTCTTTTAATAAACACAGAACTATTGTGGTTGACTTCATCATTCAGCCTCTCTGATTGCAGACGGCATCTTTCCAAGCTGATGTCACTCAGTGATTAGATTTAAAATATATATATATACGGTATTCATTCAAATGTGGTTCAGAGAATAAAGGAAGAACTCTTCTATACTCTACATTAAATAAATATAGAAGATGTGAAACTGGAAATAATAATAATATATATTTTTGCAGTTGAAAAAAGCTTTATGTTTAGTGTATATACACATTAATTGTTATTTATTTAGTGAAACTTAACCATCCAGTATTCAGTAGTGATTTATTTTCACAATTAGAGTTTCGGTTGCTCATTAATTGCTATTTACTTTGGCCTTTCTTAGCTTCCATAGACTGGACGGTGTCGTGGTGTCATGTTTCACATCCAGTGTGTCTCTGGTACTCCTGGTTCCTTGAGGAGCTTCTGTTTTCTGTGTTCTTTGAAACACAACAGAGTCGCCACAGAGGAAGAGGAGATGTCCGACAGCTGAGCTGCTTTCATGTTGGCTGTTCATGTGTCCTGCAGCAGCTCAGTGAAGATCAGCGTCCCAACACTCAGCAGGGAGCCGATTTCACACTTTATTCTTCTTTCTTTATACATCATCTATATTTCCTCAATCAGTTTTTCACATACTATATTTATTCAGAAAATGCAATAAATTCTCATATATATAGAATACACAATACAATTCATTATCTCAGTATACTTATTATTTATAGACAAATTATTACAAACACCAAAATCCTGTTTAAGCTTTTTCATTCTATTTTTTTATGGTGTCATTATAGTTCCATTTACCCTATTAAATGAATTATATATCATAAATTAAAAGATATTCATAAATATATTAATGTAATTGAAAACATTTTTTTTACCATTTTTTATTACTCCTAAAAATTAATAATTCAATTGGCACAATTACTGTGACCAGAAAAATATATTACATGAATAGAACGTTTTTTAAAAAAATACAATAAGCTATTTTTTTAATTACAATTAGCCATCAACTGTGTGCAGAATGTTTTTGAAAAAATTGCCTTTGAATTTGACAATTTGTAATATATGTACATTTTGATTAAAATATATTCATAATTTGGATTTTTCTTTTTTCTTTGTCTTTTAGCCTCAGGAGCTTTGCACTTTCTATTTCAACACAGCAATTATGTTCATTTGATATTTACAGTTCTAATATTAAATTATTATTTATCAGATAGCTGATTATTAACAAACAGTTTTGAAATGTGAATTGTTATAAAAGAGACCATATAAGTATATAATACTATTATAATTCAACAATAATTGAGACAATCAATTGGAGAAAAAAAAGTGATAGAAATGCAAAGATTTGGAAAGGGCAGGGTGTACCAATTAATAAATGATAATAATAACAATAATAATAATAATAATTTGTTATTCCTTTTTATTGTAGTTTTTGCTGCTAGTTTTCTTTTTGCTGTTCTTGTAGTATAATAGTTTAGGAACTTTGAGAAATTGTAAATTATGATTTTATAAAACTCGATCCAGATCTGTGTGAATCTAAAAGTTAAAATCACTGAATTAAAAAATAAAAACAGACAAACTGAACTACAGAGAACCAAAGATCTTCATTGGAGGGGAAGAAGAGCAGAGGGCCAACGCTCACACGGACTCAGCTTCCTGTCTGACCACTTGGAGGCGCTCTGACATCACACATCACCTCCTCACCCACGACATTCCTGACATTCATCTCAAACCCCCTCAAAACATCACCCCTCCTCCCATACAATATGCAATACTCTGCTCCTACCATCTGTCTGTCTGTCTGTCTGTCTGTCTGTATCTCTATATCTTTATTTTATATCTTCTGTCATGAGTCAACCAGTCGAGCTTGATCTCCTGCAGTCTGACCTACAACATGTTGTTTCCTCCCGCAGCCCCACAGATACACATACTATCCTCATACAGGTGCAGAAACACATGCTGTCCTCATACAGGTGCAGAAACACATGCTGTCCTCATACAGGTGCAGAAACACATACTGTCCTCATACAGATGCAGATACACATACTGTCCTCATACAGGTGCAGATACACATACTGTCCTCATACAGGTGCAGATACACATACTGTCCTCATACAGATGCAGATACACATACTGTCCTCATACAGGTGCAGATACACATACTGTCCTCATACAGGTGCAGATACACATACTGTCCTCATACAGATGCAGATACACATACTGTCCTCATACAGATGCAGATACACAGGTACTGTCCTCATACAGATGCAGATACACATACTGTCCTCATACAGATGCAGATACACAGGTACTGTCCTCATACAGATGCAGATACACATACTGTCCTCATACAGGTGCAGATACACAGGTACTGTCCTCATACAGGTGCAGATACACATGATGTCCTCATACAGGTGCAGACACACATACTGTCCTCATACAGGTGCAGATACACAGGTACTGTCACTGTCTGACAGTAGCTGCGTTCCAGTATCCATAGTAGGCCAGAAAAAGATTCAGTATGTCCCAGTACACAGTATGTTAAACGTAGTACACCAAAAGTACCAGGATATTCTACTACATCTGTTTTTATTTTGTAGTCTGCAGATCAGCGTGATACTCTGGATGCTGCAGCAGAAGATATGTAACATTGACTGAGCCTCGGAGACAGTTGGTGGTGCTGAAGCTCCGCCCACAAAAGGAAGAGGAGGAGAAGAAGAAGAGGCGTTAAAAAGAAGCATACTTGTTCCATATCGCATCCTTTTTATCACGATGGATATGACTAAAAGGGTCAAAGTTCAAGCTGCATTTTTATAACGAAATAGTGGTTTGTCCTAGTTGTACACATACTACATGTATCAGTACATACTGTTTAAGTATAGCTGCAGTACGAAATAATATGTGATTCAGTCCACCATTAACAACAGGAGACACAATGAGCTGCCGCGGTTTTATTTTCACCGTCCTCGCCACATTAAGCCCCGCCCAGGTTTTATTGCTCCTACATCCGCGTCTGTTTTCTTTGTTGCTTCTTTATGTTCCAGCCTCTCTGATAGTTTTCATTGTGTTTGATGATGTGCAGCACGTTGTGCAGTGCAGTCCATGTTGTGTTTAGATGTGCGATATGAATAATTGTCTTTATTACTAAACATGAAGGATCATTGAGGTGTGAGTGGAGCATTCTGTTTGCAAATTAAGGGTAAATTCACAATGATGAAGGATGAAAGAGCGGATCTCCTCCTCTTCATCAACCTTAGATTCATATGCAGCATGGATGAGTTGATGCTTTCTTGCTTTCACTTGTCCTTTCATTGCCAATTTTAAGCAACATTTTGATGTTGAGATAACCTGCAGCTCCACTGGACTGTCACTCACAGTTTCAGGTTTCTTCTCTGTGATTACAGTCTGGAAGTTCACATTAACATTCATAATGAGGGGCCGACCAATCGGAGACCAGTGGGCGTGGCTCAGTGCAATGAGGTTGACAGCCAAGTATTTTTTTTCTTTTATCTAAAAGTAGTTGCAGTCGTATAAAAGTTGCACTGCACATGTTGGTCAGTGCGGATTGGTTAAAGATGCTCCGATAGTTTTAAAACAAAGTTCCTTTGGAGCGAGAACAGACCAGCCCTGCTTTACAAATATCACATACTGTTTCTTTTTACTTTAAGTACGTACTGCAGCTGCCCTTACAAAATATTGGAATTAGATGGTGAGATAACTAAATAAAGAATATTTCAATAAATAAAAGAATGAATGTATAGAAGACTCCGTCAGAGCTTAAGTCATTTTATGAGGAGAGAAAACAACATTTAGACCTTCAAATGTTCAACTCAAAATCACAGAGAATAATGTGACGGTAAATTAAAGTCTGTGGTAGAATTGCTCAGAGGAACATGAATCCATGACGTCTGTGTTTGGTCTGCGTCCACAAGGCCTGCAAGTTTAATCTGAGCAAACAATTTCAAACAGTGGAACGAGGAAAGTCTTGATGGTTTTAACGCTTTAATACTGTTTACGTTTGTGTGTGCATCTGTGTGTGTGTGTGTGTGTGTGTGTGTGTGTGTGTGTGTGTGTGTGTGTAGATTTGCCTCTCTTGTAGCAGCTCTTAGAGCGGCAGCATCTTCAAAACAATTTACAGCCGACACATTTATAGTCCTCCGTTGTAAAATCCCCAGACTGATCACACACACACACGCACACACACACACACACACACACACACACACACACACACACACACACACACACACACTCTCTCTCTCTCTCTCTCTCTCTGTCATATTCAGCGCAGTACGCTCCATTAAAAAGTCCGCTTCAGTATTTCAGTGGGTTTTAAGCGGGCGTATTTCTGGCCGTCCCATGACAGCCTGGACCCCGGGGGCCTTTAGGGCTCCCAAAATATTTGAAGAGGCATAAAACCGCAGGCGTCCATAATGTAAACCGATACAGAATATGGCTGCTGCCATTAGCATCACACACACGTCAATAATACACACCGTGGTCAGATAGACGAGGCGGGTTGAAGCTGACTGTTTGTTTAGTTCCTTCTGTTTTCAGGCCTCGTGTTGTGTTCAGGGGATTCGTGGACTGTGTTCCAGATGTTGTACTTGTGTACTGACACTCATCAGTGTGTTCACACTGTCAGTACACAGACATCAGAACACTACAAGTACCAGGATGAAGCACCCCAAAAAAAGAAGTGTGAAACTCTGGACACTTTCCACCCTAAACGGTCGCCATCTTGGCTCCATAGAGGAAGGGGCGGGGCCACCGACATAAAGGATTTTCAAATTAAAAGCGTGTGAGGAAGCTGCAGCTGTTCCTGAACACAAAGAGTTTCTTCTCCACTGCTGCTGCTGGACAGAAGAATCAGTGTTTATTGAGTGTTAAACAGAGGACACAAAAACACGTTGATTTCTGGGTAAAATAATTAAAGCTGCAGATATTTTGGAGGCTGATGTGTTCACATGATGAGGTCATTTCCTGTCAGTGCAGAGCAGCAGAGTGTGATTTGATGTCCTAACATGTAAAAGTACTATCTGTTTGTGTATTGAGGGAAGTATGTAATCTGGAAACAGCATCAGTCTTGTGTGGGACCTGTTTTCTGTGCATGTTATCTGAGGTAGATGGTAGATGTTGTCTGAGGAGCTCGGTTGTTCACTGTGGAAACATTTTGGATCAGTTTCTTGTCGTCTTTATTCTTCACTTCCGTCCACGTCTGGATTGAAAGAGCGAAGCTTCTATAGAAGCAGGTGTTGGACCCCTGGAGGTTCTGTACTGGGACCAGTTTGTGTCTGGTGGTGAAACCCAGCCCGTGTGGTTCGGTGAACAGGCTGCATGCTCCTCCTGCGATGACAGTCTCACTCTGACCTGAAGATGAGTTCATCGGAGTTCTGAGGTCACTTTAATAACTATTTAATAAGTATTTACATTTGCATAGCCACTGTGGATGGGATCATGCTTTAAATCTGGTTTTGTCTGATGAATTTGTGGAAATATGGTTAAAATCTGTGCTTCATTTGGATGGAAACTTCACAGGAAGAGAAGAGAAGGAAGAAAACAAGAAAGAAGACATGCAGAGGACAGAAGAGGACACGTGTAGATGGGAGACGAGGACAGGAGACATTCACAGAGGAGGAGGATGGTTCTGTATAGCAGCAGGGTGATAACCTTTGACCCTCTTAATCTCACTCACACACACACTCATGTTAATTTTGTCTCATCATTTGTTCCCTCTCTTTCAGTGAGCGTTGTACAGCTAAAGTTCACACTGAGGTCACCTGCACAGTGTGTGTGTGTGTGTGTGTGTGTGTGTGTGTGTGTGTGTGTGTTTGTGTGTGTGTGTGTGTGTGTGTGTGTGTGTGTGTGTGTGTGTGTGTGTGTGTGTGTGAGTGTGTGAGTGTGTGTGTGTGCGAGTGTGTGTGTGTGTGTGTGTGTGTGTGTGTGTGTGTGTGTGTGTGTGTGTGCGTGCGCGCGTGTGTTCTTTTCCAGTGTTTTTATAATAATTACAGTTCTTTTATCTTATTAAAGTACAATTACTGTGTGAGGCCAAACTCTGCTGATGTGATTAAGATCCTTTATTCATTTTCATACTAATTAGTCCTCACAATTTTTTTTTTTAACATTATATTATATATGACAAAAATCCATTTGCTAATATGAGACAGAAAGAGACAGTTATGATGTAAATGCTACTTTTTAAACTGATGCAGAGGTACAAACTAGAGCCCTAGAGGTGGAAGAACACTGTGAGATGGTGTCCCTTCATCGGATCTATCGGGGGGACGCAGACCAAACGTACACGGAAGAATCTGGACATTAAACATAATGTAAACATAAAGGAGATGGACACAAAGCGAGGTGTTCAGTCTTTATAAAGAGAGACACACTGAGACAGAGGGTGACAGACAGGTGGACAGAGAGACAGACAGGCGGAT
Organism: Embiotoca jacksoni; assembly: GCF_022577435.1. Taxonomy (NCBI): domain Eukaryota; kingdom Metazoa; phylum Chordata; class Actinopteri; family Embiotocidae; genus Embiotoca; species Embiotoca jacksoni. The sequence continues at coordinate 671,122 of NW_027185427.1, forward strand.
GGACAGAGAGACAGACAGGTGGACGGACAGACAAACAGGACAGACAGGTGGACAGACAGACAGTTATGAGGTTACTTAGTGTTTGAGTTCAATACTGACCCAATACACTACTACCAGCCTGGCGTCACTCAGGCAAGCCACTGTCCATAACACGATGTCTGAGTGTGTGTGTGTGTGTGTGTGTGTGTGTGTGTGTGTGTGTGTGTGTGTGTGTGTGTGTGTGTGTGTGTGTGTGTGTGTGTGTGTGATTGATTTAGATGGAGCCATGGAGGTAGAGACACACAGTTGTTGCGTTTTCAGCCAAACTGCAAAATCAATGCAAAGTGGATTTGAATGAAAGAAGTACACACTGCTTTCATCCAGTGTGTGTGTGTGTGTGTGTGTGTGTGTGTGTGTGTGTGTTAGAGCCAGCTGGTAACCCACGGCGACAGAGCGCTGTCGGCTATTACAGCTCCAGCGTCTCCGCGGCGACCTTTAATGATAATGTTGTTGTTGCCGTGGCTACAAACACACTCGTTCCAGCCATTTGCATTCAGAGAGCGAGAGAGAGGAGATGGAGGAAGAAGAGAAGAGACAGACAGGACGGAGAGCTGTTGTCTCTGTCTTCTGTCTCAGCCCTCTTCGGTCTTTGATCCCTCTGTGATCCTGAGTGCATCTTCAGCTCAGTAAAAGAACTGCAGTGAAACTCAGAATTACATTTTTTTTTAAATAGTTATGTTTTTACATGTATCTCACCGTAAGGTATTGTCAGTAGAGATATCTTTTTATGATGTTGAGAAGATTTCTCCAATCTGGTGATATCTGAAACATGTTTGTGGGACACTGCATGAAAAAATATATGTTTCGTGCCTGATGGAAAATAAATGTCCTGAATGTCTCCAGGGGTCCAAACAAGGACCCACAGCTGTAATGTTGGCCCGCATATATGTTATTATTATCATTTTTAATACAAAGTGGGATGTAATGTCAGCTCTGTGTTGGAGACAGCACAGAGCTCAGCTGCGATGTAAAAACTGGATTAGCTGAGTCTCATCAGGACTTTGATATACAGCACGTTGGAAAACCACGAAGACTTCGGGAATTATTTAATTGCAAGTAACGGGGATGGAGATGGACGCAGCCAATGAATAGCTTGGATAAAATACTAAACTAACTCCAAGCAACACTTAAACAGAAGACTCTCCACCAGGACCTGACATGCAGGTTTTGACTTTGATGATCTGGCAGTCGGTGAACAGCTGACTGGGTGATTGGCAGGTGACTAAAGGAGGTGCAGATTACCACTTAAAAAAAAAGAAAAGGAGAAATGCCGTGGCACCATACTGAAGAGTGAGATAAGTGTCGACTTTCCTCTCACAGAGGATGGAGGGTAAGAAACAGCAGAGCTCCTGTCAATCAAAAGGTCAGCCACCCACTCTGTAGACACTTCCAGGTCAGTTTACTTCATCAGGAAACGAAAACAGTCCAGAATGAGCCCCACTTTCTCTGTGTCACTCTGTTTCCTGGAGGAGGGGAGAGGGTCACTGCCCTCAGTGTGCCGATGGAGGAAGTGGAGATTTTTACTGAGGAAGACGAGCGCTGATTAGGAAGTGGACTGGATGATTAGAGAGCAGGTAACTGAACACACACGACGTCTTGTTCCCACAAACACACCCACAACGTTCGGTGGTGCTACGGCTCCGTTGAGGATGTACGGTTGGGCGATAACACTTGGTGTAATGCCCCTTTAAAAGGCAATAACAGCCACAATAATCGCCCTCCCCCACCTCCATCCATCTCCATCTTGTTAAAAACCTCGCTCCTCTCTGCTTCACACTCGTCACTGCTGTTTGGAGTTTGTTCTGAAGCTGTAAAAGGTTTGCGAGCGCTCGCAGCTTCTCCACATTTAAAAAGCGGTAATGTTTGTCAGTAATCACCTTCCTGCCTCTCTGTTTGCCTCCACGCAGCCACCAGCCCCGCTAATCGCCTCCTTCACCTCCTCCTTCCATTTGGATGTTGTAAAAGGGCACAAATGGAGTTTAAAAAGCTGTAAAATCACCAATGATTACTCCTCTGCATCTTTGTCTCTATAAAATCATACAGGAGTCTGTTTCCAAGATATAAAGAGACATCATGTGGACGTAGAGGAGACAGTGACTCTGTCCTCATCCGGCGTCCCTCGCTGCTTAAAGCTTTTTATTGTCTTTAACTGAGCTGTATGAAAATTGATAATAAGAACAACTGTGTAGAAGAGTTTATTAGTGTCTTCATTGACGTTTAAAGGTTTCCTGGGGAGTTCATATGCTCATGATAAAACCACATATCCCATAAACCTCCCTGTCTCTTCCTGCTTCGCTCTTCTTTCCGTTCCACCAGCATGCGATTGTTTTCGACGATGAGGGGATGATGAAGAGCTGCTGACAATAACTAAAGAGGCAGTTCTGGTTTAGAAAATTTCTATTGAGAACTTTTAATGCACAAACATCACAGAAATTTTGCTAAACTGCAAACTGTATTTGCCTTTTATACAAGAAATACAGCTCAAAGTGTTTCATAGTGAGAAAATTACATGGTGTTTCACATAAAAATACATATAAAGGAACATTGAAAATGCATAAGAACAGATAAAATGCATAACCTCAAACACAAGACAAAACATTAATAACAATATAGTTCAAAAATAGAATGAAGCAAGATGCATTTTAAAGTTGCAGCAGTTCAAAGTGCAAGAGAGTTTCAGGAGTAGTTAAAGGTTAAAGTAAAGAGATGTGTTTTCATCTTTCTTTTATAAGTGTTTGGTGAGCAGCTTCTCTGATATCTCCGGTAGAAACCCTGGTTTTATTCAGCTGTTGCTGGGAACCTCCAATTAACCAGCAGCAGATGATCTCAGTGTTCCTGAAGGCTCATAGTGAACCAGACAGTCAGAGATGTATTCAGAGCTTTATATGTGAGGGGGAGGAGCTTAAAGTCAATCCTGTGTTACAGGTAAACCCTGCAGAGCAGCTAGAACCGGACTGATGTTCTCTCTCCTCTTGGTTCTGGTTAACAGCCGAGCTGCAGAGTTCTGGATGAGCTGGAGTCTCTCTGTTGTTTTCTGTGGGAGGCCTGTAAACACTGCAGTCGGCTCCACGCACCTCATGGGCTGCAGGATGTCCCTGTCCTCAGCGGGGAAACAGTGCAGGACACATGGGGACCTCCTGGGACACGGTTTTCATACAACAGACAAATAACTTGTTAATTCTGAGGTTCAAGTAAACTAGTCAGAGACACATCAGCTGTTCCTCTCTGTTTCCAGTCTTTGTGCTAAGCTAACAGACTGCTGACTGTAGCTTCTTATTCAGACAGTCCAACTCTGAGGAGAGAGGCTTTCCCAAAATACTGAACTGTTCCTTTAAAGGCATCTCTCAGACATTTCCATTTGACCGCACTCAGTGAATCTGTGTGTGTGTGTCGTAAATCTCTGTGCTGAATTTACAGCCCTCCATTCACACATTTAACTCCTCTTCTGTAGAGCGCATGGCCGCCTCACAGCTGTCTGGGTGTGCGCGTGTGTTTGTGCGTGGTTCCCAAGGTGAAACTCAGCATGACGCTCTGTATAACAATTAAATCGCTGGGTTTCCATGGTAACAACCAGAAAGAGAGAGAGGGTGAGCAAGTTAGACAGAGATACAAGTTCAGTTCAGCAGAAAGAACTGTGTGTGTGTGTGTGTGTGTGTGTGTGTGTGTGTGTGTGTGTGTGTGTGTGTGTGTGTGTGTGTGTGTGTGTGTGTGCGTGTGTGCGTGTGTGTGTGTGCGTGTGTGTGTGTGCGTGTGTGTGTGTGCGTGTAAGTGTGTGTGTGTGTGTGCGTGTAAGTGTGTGTGTGTGTGTGTGTGTGTGTGTGTGTGTGTGTGTGTGTGTGTGTGGGAACAGCAGATGTTGGACCCCTCAGATTATTCCACAGAGTGAGACTCTAATGAAGACAGAATGAAAGAAGAGACATGAACCCTTCACATTAGTTTAGACTAAAATTTTCTTTACGGACCTTATTTAAGACAAAGATTAGTGCAGGTTGAACAAAGGTGACAGAACGAATTTACGAAAAATACAAGAGAGGAGAACTGTAAAGAAAACCCAAAGAGAAAGTACATACACAAGAAGAAGGAGGAGTTTATTTTCTGATGGAAACCGTTGATAATAGCTGAAACAAATCCCACTGCAGAGGAAGGAAATCCAGCATTTCTAAAGCGTCCCCAGTTCAGAGAGTAGAAGTCACCGTTACTCTCTCATCTGTTTCCCTCTGAGTCTCCTGAGCTCGTCGTGGACTTCATTCACGAACGGTGTTCTTTAAAAACTCCCCGAGTACAACAAGAAAACAACAAAAACCCAAACTGGACGAGCTCCAACCTCCCAGTGAGCTCTACCTGTTGTCATGGTGATGGCCACTGGAGGAGACAGGAAGTAAACAACGGGGATCTGTCTCCTGAACAAGCTGCGACCTTGGCGACCTTTAACTGCTGTTACAAACAAACAAACAAAACCTGAGTCATAAACAACATGTATTTTTTATTTTAACTCAGTCTGTCGCACATTTTGCCCAAAAATCATGAAATATTATGAATCCTTTAAAGAGGAAATCCACCTGTGTTGATTACAATAACTGCTCTCTGCATGTCCTTCAGTTCTTTCAACTCTTTTCAGTGTGACCTTTGACCCCACACCCTGCAGCAGAGTTGACCTTGGTTTGAGAAGTCAATGGGTGCATTTGACTTTGTGCATGCTGGACTTACAACAATGCACGATGGGTAGACATTTTGTCAGACTTTAGCCGGCGCTGCAAAAATGCAAAATGTGACGGGAGCCTCCTCTGTGACGACTCTGCTCCGTCCTGATTGGTTTAAAGCTTCGCCCTTGTTTTTATTGTAAGAACCGCCTGTAGTTTCCTCTCTTGATTTATTGATCTCTGATTTAGTGATTGGACACACTGTCGTTTAAATATCCAGCAGGAAAGCTGTGACCAAACAGTTGTTTTTATCTTTTCATGACCAGTAGGGTAAAAAAAATTATAATCAGCTTTTAATAATCAGCAGCAGAATCACAAATGTGCGTCAGGAGGAAACCATCAGAGAAGCACACGACTGCAGGACTTAAATTCACCAGAAACAGACAATATATTTTCATATGTATGTACATTTCTTGTTCTGGGGCTGTTCACAGATCTAAAACCTTAATTACTGAATCTGCATTACCAACTTAAAGGTTCAATAAAGTCAGAAAATTATTTTTAAAATAATATGTATTCATCAGACTGGTGCAGACTGACGCCACTGGAGGCTGTAGTTCAGCTGTCAGACAGCAGGTGGCGCCTCGCTTCCAGTTCAACACAGCAGCAGGATCCCGGTGAGAAAGGTGAAGAACTTCCTGTGTCTGCTCACCTGCTCACCAGCAGCAGGTGCTCACGTCTTCATCAGATGACGTCTTCATCAGATGACGAGCTCCCTCAGGTTTGTTCCACTCGGAGCTTCTTCTCTCTGTTGTGTGTTACACACAAACACACAAACAACCAAACTTTTGATTTACCACCCTGATAAAAGTCTGAAAGTCGGAGTCAGAGAGGCAGACGGGGAAAAGTTTAATTAGTGAGTGCTGCAGAGGGAGATGAGGAGGTTCCTCCTTAACAAGCTCTCATCCTGTGATGAATGTGAGAGCGTCTCTGAAATATTGATGAGTGCCTAATGAAGCCGAGCAGACAGAGTCCATCTAAACGCTGAAGGAGGAGAGTCCCGGAGACGGACGGGGAGGAGACACAGTGTGTGGCTGATCTTTGACTTTCACTTGGTGAGGAAGTAAATCTCAGAAGTAAGTGAACATCTGTCCGTCTTCTGCTGCTCATCTGAGTTTGGGTCACGGCGGCAGCGTCCTGAGGTGTTCCCAGACCTGATGAGATATCTGATCCTGGTCCACCCCGGGGTGTCCCACCAGCTGGGCGTGTCTCCTATGAAAGACACCCAGGAGGCATCAGGTGTCCAAACCGCCTCCACTGCTGAGCCGGGCCCTCCGGGATCTGAGGGTGAGCCCGGCTCAGCCAGAAAGAGCTCCTTCTGGTCACTTCTGTTTCTCCACAAACACAACACAGACTGACAACACAAAGTTAGAAAACATGGCTGTATGTTCAGGGCTTCATGAACCAGTGACAGCAGGAGAGACACGGAGTCTAGTTAGTCTGCTTTAAAACATCCAGCGGAGTTCATCCTCAATAACTTCTGTTTTTTAATCTAAAGGGTTCAACATTCATGAAAGATGATGATCAGCAGAATTCAGTGTTTTCCCAGCGGAGGAAGAAGTATTCAGTTCTTTTACTTCAGTAAAAACACCTTTACAGTAATGTGAAGATATTCAATGAGTGGATCACAGAACATTAGAATCAGACAGTAAACATCTGCCTGACTGATTTATTATTATATATGACTTCATCATATTGCTTGAATATATATGACATCATCAGTTCAATCAGGAGAGACTCGATTTGAGCGAACAGATACCGAATTTTATTGACATCCCAGAGAAGAACGAGAAGCACGAGATGTGAGAGTCTTTGGTGATTAGACCAAACAGATGTAAAGTTTGACAGCAGGAGAACAATTGGCAGATTGAGATTGTGTTGAAGTGTGATTGGTTTACCAGAAACGCCCGTGGTCATGTGATTAGAGATTTGAGAGAAAGAGTGCATTGAGGAAGAATGAGACATAAAGATAGTCTTCCTGATTGAACTTGTGCTTTGAGCTCCAAATGAATGGAGCAGATAAACGTGAGGGGTCGTCAGATGAAGACAGAAGAAAAAAACAAGTGATTTTACTCTTATCTCCGACTTCTGCCGAGATATCGGATCGTTGGAAGGTTTATGCCGAGATATCAGATCGTTGGAAGGTTTATTGAAATGAAATCAGGGGAGAAGTTGGAGGAAAAAAAAGTCCCTGTTTGATTACTTTCCTATAACTAACGTTGTAAACTGATCAACAAAGCTGGAAAGTCTTAAAAAACTAAATGTAAACAAGTCGGTGTAAACTTCTCATCAGAACCCAAATGTCAAACCTGAATTCATGTTTTTATGTTTTAACTCTAACGTGAGTGTCTCCTTTGAACTCCACGCTGCCTTCAACTAAATCTTCAGGATAAATAGAGAATTATTTTTTCCACTGAAAATAAAATAGTCACATTTATAATATAGCCTACTGAGTCAAAAATACAGGAATCAGACAATTAAACGTGTTTAGTTAATTAACACGTGTTACTGAGCCGATTTTACACACAACACTCACATATGTAAAATATAATAAATTGTTATAGAATCAAATTAAACAGTTATGTTGAGCTACCTTTCCACCAACTCCTGCTAATATGTTATAATATAATATTTATATAACAATATATTTGTATTGTCAGTTATTTTTCCACATAAAGTTTTTTACCTTCATGTGAAATTACTAGCATTTAAAAAAAAAAAATCTGACCAACAGACAAAACCCCAACTATATTCTGTTTACAATTTATACTATAAATTATAATTATGTCTTTTATGTTTATTCAGTTATTTACATACAAGTTAAAAGATCCTCATCCATAAATCACAAGCTGCTGCTGTTCAGCATTGAAACTTAAAAAAATAAACTTCATTTATTAAGAGATGCTTTAAATCATTTACAATTCATTTTCTGTTGATCACCTTATTTATAAATCAGCTAGATTGTTTGTAATTTCAAAATTTGCTGCATTACTGATGATGCTGACATCTTACTTGTGTTGCACTGTTCGTAAATGATATATAATAATATATAATAACTATTTGCCGGGCTTTTATTAGCTTTAATCTATTATCACAGTAGAATAATTATTTACAAGTTAATTTTTTTTTAAATTATTTACTTTCAGCATTTGTAATGTAAATAATAATAATAAAAAAAAAATCATATAATTTGTTGTGATAATGTTAAACTCAAATCAAACAAATGGGCTGAAATTATGACTGAAAAGAAAACCTCACTCATTTTCCTTTCCATTAACACAGTATTAATGTGTGGAAGGAAAAGTTAGGAAAGACCCAGTTTGAACAGAGATCGGTGATTTACTTCATCCACATCTGATTGAACATTTGCTGTTGAAATACTTGTGAAAATGAAGATTATATGACCCACGTCTTCAAACATCTTCTGACCTGAAGGTGTGTGTTCCCTCCGCCTGGTATCATGACGACCAGCTCCTCTGACCTCTCTGGTCATCTCACCTTCGACCATTGACCTCTCGTACTTGTAGCTGTTTACTGTTGAAGTGTCTCGGGGTCAAACAGTCAGCCGGTCTGACTGCACGACATGGAGAAGGCCTTTTTTCTGTGTTCGACCAGCAGGGGGCGCACAAACTGACGGCCCGCGAGACTGGACGTTACAGAGCAAGGGTGTGCACGTGTAAATGTGTGTTTATGTAGGACAAAATTATTCAAAAAATATATTTTCATTTCTTGTTGTTATATATATATATATATATTCTTATTTTATTTTCATTTGAAGACACCCCAGAGCGCTGACTGTGGAAAGACACCCGACTGATTGTGTTGTTCAGTAATCTCCATCTTTCTCGTCATATAATTATGAATTAGAAATGTTTCCCAAAATAATGATTCCTTTCAAAAGGCCCTCCTGCTGTTTTTTTGTTTATTTTTTGTTTATTTTTATAGATCAGTATTTTATTTAGAATATCTCTGTTTATTTGATAGTGTTTGAAGATCTGACCTCCTCAGCAGGTTTAAAAACAGACTGTACTGATCTATTTATTCTACCAATAACATCAGAGTCAAATCGCTTCATTTGAGTCCAGCTGGAGAAACTTTAAATAACCAAACCAAAAAAAAAGAAAAAAAGAAGTAAAACAGAAAATAATAAAGATAGGAAAAAAAAAATATAGAAAGGCGTTGCATCTAAAATCTGAATCAATCAGATTCTACAATTGCCTGTCTTATATTGATTTACTTGTATTTTCTATAATAATTTAATCATGGTGGAAAATGTATTTTTACTTAAATTTAATCTTCACGTTTTTAGTTCAATCATAAACTCATGTGGTTAAGAATAAAGTCCTGCAGCCATTTAAATTATTTTAAAGGTTGTAAACAAAAAAGCTGCCGTTGTTTAACATCTTTAACAGCAGTAACATCTGTATTAATTAATAAATATAATCCCACTGGATTTATTACAGACAGTTTAACATCTAGTGTGTGTGGATTCAAAATGATCAATTAAAACTGGATTGATATTAGATTTTTTTTCCTGTCTGAGATATTCAATAACTCTAAAATAATAATTAAACAATAAAGGCCTCTGGGGCAGAAGAAGAAATTCAACATGCGTCAGCCTTATTTTATGAAGTTTTAATTTCATCCAAACATTCATCTGCATGAATTTCTGTCATTGTATTTGTAAAAAAAAAAAAGTCAAACCTCTTTATGAAAACATCCAAGCAACTGCAAAACACATCATACATCATGTGGAGAGTCACTGATAAAAAGCAGGATTTCAAAATCAAAATGAAATGCGCCAAAAATATATTTTGTGTGTAAATTATAAATACACATTAATTAATATTAAAATGATGTTAGAGGACCTCGGTCCTGTCTGTGAAGTGAAAAAGGAATAAAAATGGCAAACTACTTCAGTCATTTCACAAGTTAAAGTGAAAGAAAGAAGAAACAGAGACAGAAATACTACGAGAGGAAGAGGAAGAGGAAGAGGAAGAGGAGAGGAGGAGGAGGAGGAGGAGGAAGAATTCTCTCTGCTTCGAAGAACGACCAGAAGAAGCATGAGGATGTATGAACGGAGAGATGGAGGGAGTGAAGAGGAACAGGGTCAAAGGTCACTCTCATTTTTTATCCATTACTGCTCAGGGTCACATTCTGGGTCACGGACATGTGTGTGTGTGTGTGTGTGTGTGTGTGTGTGTGTGTGTGTGTGTGTGTGTGTGTGTGTGTGTGTGTGTGTGTGTGTGAAACCAGATTAGATCCATTGATGCATATATGTCTTTTGTGTTCTTTTCTCAACTATAAATAGATCTCAGACACTCCAGTGTGTGTGTGTGTGTGTGTGTGTGTGTGTGTGTGTGCGCGTGTGTGTGTGTGTGTGTGTGTGTGTGTGTGTGCGCGCGCGTGCGTGCGTGCATGCGTGCGTGCATGTGTGTAGGGAGGAAGAGGAGCGGTAAAACAATACAGATCTGCTGAAGAAAGAGGGTGTGAGTTTAAAAAGAAAGAAAGACTGAGTGAAGGCGAAGAGGAGGAGACGGCGGGAGGGAGGAGGCGTTTGTATTTGACCGCGGGCTGACCTCCTCCCTGTCACCCTCTCACCTCTCCTTCACCTCCCTCCCTCCATCCTTCATCCTGGACAGAGGAGGCCCCACGTGCACACACACACACACACACACACACACACACACACACACACACACACACACACACACACACACACACACACACACACATACCCTGACTTGTCCTGGCAGTGACCTCTGCTCTGCTCAGCAGGAATGTTGAAGGAGAGGATGAGTGAACGACTGCTCACACACCACACACACACACACACACACACACACACACACACACACACACACACACACACACACACACACACATTTGTGTTGTGAGAGAGAGAATTTAAAAATAAAAATGCAGTAGAAGAAGAACAGCCCGGATATTCCTGTCATCACTCAGTGTGTGTGTGTGTGTGTGTGTGTGTATGTGTGTGTGTGTGTGTGTGTGTGTGTGAGAGAGATTATAGATGAAGAGTATAGAAGGCCAAAAGTGTCGTATTCACTCGCTAAGAGAACAGAAACACACACACACATACACACACACATACAGAATGATATATGGGGAGTAATCCACTGTGAGACCTGTGTATACACACTCACACAATCAAAGGCTTGAGACAGACACACACACACACACACCCACAAACACGTGCACACACACACACACACACACACACACACAGACACACACACACACACACACATGTCGGGGTGTTTATGTGCTGCAGATGTTGGACAGGAAACGAGCTGCGTTCAGGGACACAAACACATCTGACACATGAGACACGGGGTCGGATCAGTGGAGTTCAGGAGAGTCTCATTCAGTAGAACTCGGTAGAACTCGGTAGA
>NW_027185427.1:687273-717273 GCF_022577435.1 Embiotoca jacksoni
TTGAGTGTTAAACAGAGGACACAAAAACACGTTGATTTCTGGGTAAAATAATTAAAGCTGCAGATATTTTGGAGGCTGATGTGTTCACATGATGATGTCATTTCCTGTAAGTGCAGAACAGCAGTGTGTGGTTTGAAACAACACTACACAATACGAGTCCTGACATGTTAGAGTCCTATCTGTTTGTGTACTGAGAGAAGGATGTCATCTGGACTTTGCCCCACTGCCATGACTCCGGAGACAGTCTCCCTGCGCCCGAGTTCATTCAGTACCCCGACAGACAACAGTCTGGTGTGTCTGTAGTCAGGAAGTCCAGCTGCCAGTCCTCTCCGGTCTTTTCAGCCTGCTGCTGTTGTGGCCTTTGGGAACACGATCTGGTTCTGATGCAGCATCCTCCAGCCTTGCGGTGCGGATGAATCTAAGAATGAATCTAAGAGACCTGCAGCGGAGCACTTTCACCTCCTTCTTCACCATCCATCCCTGAACTTGTGTTCTTGATGACTAACTTAAGCATGACCTGAAATTGCTTCAGTATTTTGGGAAATAGGTTTATTTACTTTTTGCATCAGTAGGCTGATATCACTCTCATGTTTGTACATCAAATAAGACGCACGGTTGTTAACATGAGATTGCCATTCAACCAGCAGGAGACTCCCTGATGTCTTTAGCGCTGCTGGAGTAAAGTGGAAAAGGCCTAGTAGATAATGGAGGGAGAGCAGAGGCAGAAAAGAACAGCAGAGAGACAAAAATAAAGAATAAAGAGTTGATAAACAGGGTTGGTGGGTTGGTCACCACAGACCAGAAAGCTGCACAGGGAGAGAGGACAGAAAGGAAAAACACACTGGTGGCATATAAATTCATAATAAATAAAGATGCATTTTTGCTCTCCAAATTTTAAGCCTGTAGTATATTAGCCTGGATCTTTGCACATCGGTAAACTGTTCCCTGCGTATAGATGAGCCGACGAGCTGATATCTAAATCATTTCTAAAAAGATTTGTTACCTTTTGTGGAGATCAGAGATGTGATCCAACTGTGTGTTTGATGTCTGACTGTTTGGTATGAATAGTCTGAGAAGTTCTGGTGTCATGACTGAAGGTGACAGGTCCGATCTTTGAATGGGGGAGTTTTCTGATATCAGATTCCTTTTAAATGTATTTATTCTTATCTTCCTTTGTGTCTGTCGTGTCATTTAGGTGTAAAAGTCTAACTTTAAATTTCAAACTTGATGACAACAAACTTCACAGTTTTTGACACAAGAAATGGGAAATTTGATGAAATAGTAAAAGCCCCTCCCTCGTTAGTAACTGACACACCATAACTGACAAATATACAGGAGAATCCACGGAAATTTGCAGTCCAATAACAGGTGGTTAAATCTGTCAATCAGGGCAGAGAGGCGGGATAATCTGTGAATTATAATTCCAATAAAGAATCCATAAAATTAAATTGATATTTGAATTATCAGACAGAGCGAGCTAACGGTGATTAGTGTGTTCAGCATGGCAGAGCTAATTAGAGCAACAGCTGCCGCAAGTGTGTGTGTGTGTGTGTGTGTGTGTGTGTGTGTGTGTGTGTGTGTGTGTGTGTGTGTTTATGCGTCTGTTTGTGGATTGATGGTTGCTGGTCTAAGACTTCAATTTCCTTCTCCTCCTGACATGTCAGAGGCTGTAAATCAGTAAGACATAAGCACACACACACACACACACACACACACACACACACACACACACACACACACACACACACACACACACACACCATCTGTGAGTAGGTCTGTATAATTTACAGCCTGCTCTGTGTGTTTGCTTTGGTTCACTCTAATTATTTTCCTATTCCACTTAACAGCATCCTACTGGATGTTGGTCATGTTAAAGCTCAACTACAGTTTCACGTTACTTCATCAGGTACATATGTTTATTATTGTAATGTCTAAAAATAAACAAACCTCAGACTGCGTTTTCACATTCTTTGTATAATTCAGTTTTAGTGTTTTTTTTTATATTTGTGTTGGATTATTTGTAAAAGATTATTTTTTTTACACATATTTGCTGTTTCACATGCACCATTAATACACACATACAAAATCATTTAATGTCTGGCATATTCATGGTCGCTCTGATTGTGTGTCTTCCTTGCACACAGAATCACAGTGTTCCATTCTATCGATGGAGTTAGTGCAGGAGTTTGTCCCTGCCAATATTTACACTTCCTCATCCATCAGCGAGGAGGTGAATGTGTGTGTGAGGCTGTTGCCCATTAAATCCAATTAGCTCCCCTGTCTTGTCATTCTCAGCCAGGCAGTGTGCACTGGGTGCTAATAACTTTGTATATGTGTGTGTTGGGTGACAGCAGAACGTTCCTCGCTGCTGGTAGTTAATGTTTATGGCGGTAAAAGTGTTGTGTTATTGTTTTAAGTGCCACTGTAAATACCAAAGATATAATGATGTTCTGAAAGTAACAAGTTCAGCAGCAGCTCTGACTCTGTATCATTTTAAATGAGGGTCAACCTCAATGATTTCACGAGTAGAAATAAAGGTTGAATGAATGAATGAATAAATAATGGCAATCCAAAAAAAGGCAAAGCTTTTCATCCACGGTTCATTATATCATTAAAAGATCAGAGAATTCGGAGAAATTTCTGTACGCAAGGGACGTGTACAAAAAGCAATATTGGATGGTGGTGATCTTTGGGCCCTCAGGCAGCACTGCATTAAAAACAGACAAAATTTAGTAGTGGAAATCACTGCATGGGCTCAGGAACACTTGTGAAAACCATCGTCTGTGAACACAGTTCATCACTGCGTCCATAAATGCAGGTTAAAACTCTCCAAAGAAGAAACCAGAATAGAAACATGATCCAGAAACACCGCCGCCTTCTTTGGACCGAGATCATTGAAGATGGACTGAGGTGAAGTGGAAAACTGTCCTGAGGTCTGATGGATCACAATCTGAGGTTATGTTTGGAAATCATGGACGCTCCATCCTCCAGGTTAAAGAGGAGAGGGACCATCCAGCTTGTTATCAGCTCAGTTCTAAAGCCAGCATCAGTGATGGTACAGGGATGCATTAGTGCACATGGCATGGGTAGCTTGAACATCTGGAAGGAAGCATTAATGCTGAATGATATATTCAGGTTTTGGAGCAACATATGCTGCCATCCAGACAACGTCTCTTTCAGGGAAGGTCTTGTTTATTTCAGCAGAACAACGTCCAACCACATTCTGCACGTATTCCAACAGCATGGTTCTCTAGTAGAAGAGTCCGCTGATAAACTGGCCTCCTGCAGTCCAGACCTGTCAATCATTGAAAACATCTGGAGCACCAGGACATGAACAATACAACAAAGGAGACTCTGAACTGTTGAGAACCTGAAATCCTCTATCAGGCCAGAATGGGACCACATTTCACTTTCAAAATTCCAGAAACTGGTCTCCTCAGTTCCCCAACGTTTACAGACTTTATTGAGTCTGTAACGTTTTTGAGACGTGTTGCTGGCAATAAATTACAAATGAGCATATATTTTTTATAAAACAATAAAAAATTTAACATTTGATATGTTACCTTTGTTCATTCTTCATTTTTGCATTTTTTTTTTTTTTATTTACATTTTACCAACTTTTTTGGAAAGCAGTTTGCTGATGTAAACATTAAATATCAAGTTTAATGCTAAAAAAATGTCCTTAAATCGTGAAGAAAATTTCAAACTGGACCGAACCTACTCAGACATCAAAGTGTTAAAGGATTGTTGAGGACTGACGCCTCCTTTCCCTTTGTTACAAACTTAGTGTCAGTAATAAGAACAATTATTAAGTGATTACAACGGTTCATATCTCGTAGAGATAAGATTTTTACGGGTGATTTCCTATGATCAGTGAGAACAGAAGTGTCTCTGTTGGCAGCTCTCATCCTGCAGTGTGTCTCCGAGGACAGACCACACACACCGTAACAAGCTGCTGCTCGTCCGTCAGTATCTTCACAGACTCAAACAATGAGAAGGAAAGGATGTAAGAAAGTGAGGAAATGTTTGTGTGGATATCCAACGCTGTAACCTCTCTGACTCCACCACGACCCCTGGACCGTCACCACGGCGATAAACAGGGTCAGCCGGACAGAGGTCAGTCAGAGGTCAGCAGACTGACCTCTGTCTTCCTCTTCTGGGTCCTCAGTTTTCTCTGGCCCTTCCCCCCTCCCTCCCTCTCTTCACTGGTCTGTGTCTCATAATGTGTCTCTTCACACGTAGACGATGCACGTTTTCATCCCACATGAAATAAAAATGAATAAGAATAAAATAAAATAAAAACAGAGCAGGCAGAGATCTTCAGGTGAACGACTGAGTGGAGAAAAAAAAAATAATCCCAAACTACAGAACCTGCTGTAAGGTGACGGTAACACACCGGAGGTCAGATATGAACACCGGAACCTGGAGCTGCATTTATTTTAACGGATTTGTCCATGCGTCCCGGACCACCTCCGAATGCAGCCTGAGCTCATCGGATCTCAAAGCATCCTGAGTGCGTTTCCACCGGGACTTTTACTGGCCACTTGTGATCCGATCTCGCCGGGACGGATGACGGATTGATAATGGCAGCTAGAAGCAGGGCCTCAGACTGTTCCTGCTCCCAGGATTTTATCTTTTACTTATGATTCCTGGGAGGAAGTTCAAGACAGGAATACGAAACATACTTGTGCGGCTTCGCACCAGAACACCTCTGTTATCCAGTTATCGTCAGATTCATGGAGTCTCAGACTGCAGGTGCAGATGTTGCTTTAATGTTGAAATTATGTCAGAGTCAGTCTAGTTGATCAAGCTCCATCACATCCGGACACGTATGCAGTGTAATGTTCAACTTATGATCCTGCAGGAATCTGACGTATCCAACAGCTGAAATGAAGGCAACAGGTTTGCTCATGCTGGACATTAAAATCTTGCAGGTCTTCAGGGCTGAAGTGTGATGCTCCATTAGAATCACTTTCCACGCCAACACGCTCTCGACATTTGGAATCAGCCGGCATGCTGACATGCTGTTGATATTCAAACCTGTATTTTGCATGTCAGGGTCCATCAGCTCAGCCATGAACACAGTCTTATTCATAGCCAGAGACAAATGCCAGCACTATCCGGGCTCAGTGCAAACTGTAAATGCAAACTACTGTTATTGTTGAGGTTCACTGGGCCACAGAGAGGAAACAATGCGTTGAAACCTGAGATCACACAGACAGAAGCAGGATGGGTTCGTTGTGATGTCTTATTTATTCTGAAGCTTTGGTTTTCATAAAAGTATCATCTTCTTGTTTGTGTTGTTTTTCTACCAGCTGCAGCAGCAGCTGTCAAATTTTCACATTGCATCCTCATTTGGTGCCATCGTCAGGTCAAAAACCTGCGAAACCGAGAATTCACCAGCTTCAGCTGCACGTCCTGTTTACTGTACACTTTGTAGTGGAGGCAGAAGGTGGAGCTTTTCACCTTCAAGGAAATAATCTACTCTTATTTATTGAGAATAAAGTTCGCTGTATAACTGAAACTGGGGAGACAATGGATATTTTTAGTTAGCTTGTAAGTGATGTTGACACACGTGCAGTTTGCTCACATTGTATGAGATAATCAACCACAGGTTGAAGACAACTGTCCTGAATGTTAAAGGAAAGAGAAAAACAAAACAGCATTACTTTATAAAAATGAATCATGAACAGAAAGGAAATGAGAGAAGTGGAAACTGCAAGACAAGACAACAGTCTTCGCCCTGTGTCTGCCTTGTTTTAAATAATGAAGGTTTTCATTTTTGACACAAGATCTGCTAATGAAGTAAACCTGTTATTTTAACTCATTTTAGTCAAACTTGTAATTTATAAAATGAGCACAAACCAAAAAGCTCTAGCGGGTTGTTTTTTTTTTAGGTCCCTGAAGCTCGAGTGTCCAGGACCAGATGCCTGGTTGACCGGGTTGGTTGAATAAAAGCTATTTGTGCCCCAGAGTTCCATGGTTGACATCACAGTTAGTATTCTAAATGTTTATTACACTTCCATCTCTGACGGAGCCTCCCAGGTCCGACCAGCGTCTCAGCTTACAGCTCACTGTGATCAAACTCAGATTTTGTATTTTCATTCTCTCCAGTTCTCAGTTGAACGTCAGATTATCGTTCAAGGATCTCAGGCGTCTTCATCACTGTTTGTAGGTTGTACAATAAAAGAAAAAAAATCATCTCTCAGAAAAGGGAATATCTTTGCTCTAATTGTAGCAAAATCTATTAATTTTATCCGATTATTACAACAACATATCTGCTCACCGACCATCAGAAGGAACCAGCTGTGTAGAAATTGTGTGGAATGTGTGGAAAAGTATGAATGTGAGTGTGTGTTGTGTTTAGTCAGCCTCCTCTGGACAGACAGAGGTTTTAAAAGAAGGAAAGGGTGTGCAGCAGTAATACAGATCTCACACACGTCAGCACCTGGTGTTTCTGCAATTTGTCATTCAGTGCTTCATGCAGAGAGACAGCAGCTGCACTACAAGGCAAAGACAACTTGGCTCCATTCAAATGGGTGTTTCTTCAGCACTTTGTTGTTTGGACTGAAGAGTCAAATCAGCTGGTGGCATGTTTGCATCTGCCACCTATTTTCAATTTTGCATGGCACCAGTCAGCTAGACAGAGTGGACTGCATGGAGTAGAGTGTGTGTGTCTCTGTGTGTTGGAGGGATAACTTATTCTGATTTTTTTTTTAAATAGTCACATGAAAAATGTCTGATGCACACATTGGATCTGAACACACTCTGGGCCCTATTATCATTCCCGGCGCAACCACAGTGTTCGTAGCTTCCAGGTCTGAAATATGAAGCAGAAGTGTCTTCAGCTGCAATACCACCGAGTACCACTAGAGGTCGGCTTCAAAAAGCCTCCGGCTCCATAGACTCCCATTCAACTTCTCATCAAATTCTCATTTAGTAAAATTTCTCCAAAAGTTTCCTGCATGTCATATGTTAAATTCACTCTTCCAGATTTGTTTTCTGAACGTCCATCTGAAAAATGATCCCGTCATTTAATATAAAATAAACCGAAAGAAAAGTGGGATTTGGAGGACATGTCTGTTTGATTGACAGGCCTGTGGTGCAGTCAGGTTACAGCTATCGGTGGGCGGGACGTAGTATCCTCAGGTTTCCAATCAGATCAGTCAGATCCACCGCTGGCTCCTCCTCCAGCTCGTCCAAATATGGTCACTTCCTGCTCCAAACCGCTCCGAACTAACAAAGATGGTGACGGACAGAATCTGAACTGGAGGATTCATAACGTTCACAAACCAACGATGACATCACTGATGGATGATGACATCACTGATGGATGATGACATCACTGATGGTTTCCGCTTGGTTCCAACCATCCTGTCCTCCATCCCCCTCAACTACCTGCACCTATTTCCAGTTCGGTAGATGTGAGGGGATGCCAGGATCCATCTCCTCTCTATTGGCATAATATATATTGGCAGTGGTCTCCACATTTCATCAAACTGTTGCTGTTATTTTTGCACCTAAACGCCCGATTCGTCCGTCCTTCCATTTCATCAAACTACAGCGCTCGTTTTGGGCACCTGAAGTCCATTTTCTGACTCTTCTTTTCCCTTTCAACAGTCCACTGCTCTCATTTCCGCCACTGGGGAGGGCTGCTCCGGATCAGACTTCCCATCACATCCCCCGCCACCCCATGTCCGGTTCATGGTTTGCCACCCCCATGTCTTCACAACCTCATGCATGCTGTCTAAACCTTTGGAAGTGGACACATTACACAGCAGTAAAGATGAAGAGGTGTGTGACGATGTGAGATATGTTATGAACCATGTTTCTCACAACAATTTAAAAAAAGGAAAACTGGCAAACAGGAACTGAAGGTTGAATTTAACGAAAGGATCCAGAACGTAAAGTAGAACTGCATCTGAGACCCATGTTACCTCTGACTCGGTCCTGTCACCATGGAGACGCAGGGCAAACTTGACCTTCAACAGAGACTCTGGTCTTCTTTGTTTCCTTCCTGCCGTTTGACCTTTTTCTCTCCACGTTTGAATATCGAGCTGATTTCATTCGTTCTTACTAAAAAAACTACACTGGAGGGGAGGAGATGGGACTTTCTCGTTGTGATACGATGCAGGATGCAGAGGGAGGCGGAGAAATAAAGAGACATTAGGAGGATGAGGAGGAGGAGGAGAAGATGAAGATGGAGGAGATGGAGGAGAAGTGAGGCATCATAGTACACGGTCAGGTCAAACGCAGCATGTTCGGGTGAAACTGAGTTCACATTACCATACAGCTCCGTGTGTGTGTGTGTGTGTGTGTGTGTGTGTGTGTGTGTGTGTGTGTGTGTGTGTGTGTGTGTGTGTCTCGTCTCCACTGGGGCGGGTGACACCAAATTTGTAACCAAGCGACACCAACAGATGGAACTCCTATTGTGGCAGTTTACACACACACACACACACACACACACACACACACACACACACACACACACACACACACACACACACACACACACACACACACACACACATGCATATCAAAACCAATCTCCACCAAGGCCTCTGCAAGCATGCACACATTCTTATGCATACTGTACACACACACACACACACACACACACACACACACACACACACACACACACACACACACAGATCGTTTCCCATCAGTTACCTGTCTGGCATTAGACTGCAGTGGTACTAAGTATGTGTGTGTGTGTGTGTGTGTGTGTGTGTGTGTGTGTGTGTGTGTGTGTGTGTGTGTGTGTGTGTGTGTGTGTGTGTGTGTGTGTGTGAACAGAAACTGAACCCTTGAACTGTGTTTAACCCTCTCTCCTCTCTCCTCTCTCCTCTCTCCTCTCTCCTCTCTCTTCTCTCTTCTCTCCTCTCTCCTGTCTCTCCTGTCTCTCTGTTGTTCTGTCTATCCTTCATCGGTCTTTTATTTTGGCTTTCCTCCTTCCTCGTTCTCTCTTCCTGTTTCTGACACCTTCATCTGTTTCCATCCCTCCTCTCTCTCCTCTCTCTCCTCTCCCTCGTCTCCCTCGTCTCCCTCGTCTCTCTCCTCTCCCTCGTGTCCCTCGTCTCTCTCCTCCCCCTCGTCTCCCTCGTCTCTCTCATCTCCCTCCTCTTCTTCCTCTCCCTCGTCTCCCTCGTCTCCCTCATCTCCCTCCTCTCCCTCCTCTCCCTCCTCTCCCTCCTCTCCCTCATCTCCCTCCTCTCCCTCCTCTCCCTCCTCTCCCTCTCCATCTCTCTCTGTCAGAGGGACATGAAGTGGAGCTACATTTGCTTTGTAAACTGCTGTGTTTGAAGGTTATTGCAGAACAGAGGTCAACGTATAAACACACACACACTGACAGATCTGTGATTGTTTGCAAGTCATTCAGGAATCAACTGAATATGAACTGTTGGCTTGATTTATTAATGCAACGCTTCTTGT
The DNA here is from genome assembly GCF_022577435.1 of Embiotoca jacksoni. Lineage (NCBI taxonomy): Eukaryota > Metazoa > Chordata > Actinopteri > Embiotocidae > Embiotoca > Embiotoca jacksoni. The sequence continues at coordinate 696,709 of NW_027185427.1, forward strand.
GACAGAATTTATTTATCTTTACTTTCTTATTATTTATTTGTTAGAAGTTAGAATCGTTTTGACGTGTTAAATCCCACAGAAACATGTCCTGTGTATAAAATTTAAAAAATAAAGCAGATTTATTATTGGATTAAAATTCCAGCTTTTATATTAAACTAACATCCACTCTGCTGAGATTATCTCATTTAAATTACAGTCAGTAAAAAACATTAATGATAAATATGAAAAAAATAATTGTTACAATGCTATAAATATGCCATTATGTTTTAAATATGTATGCAGTTGCAATAGTACCACACTTAAAACCAATACCTGCTCTGAAACAGCACATAAAACTTAATGTAAACAAAAGGAAGAAAAATGCATTAATTGATTTAAGTCATACATGCAAGACATAAAATAAAAATTGACAACACAATTAATAACACAAAAATTGCTGTTGCAAATTGAACTGAAAAATTCATGATAATAATTCATATACAAGTGAAAGTGGAAATGGTTTTATAATATTCAACGGGCGCTCATGTTTTTATGTTTGATTTACTGAATCTGTTCATGAACACAGATTCACTGATCATGGTGCCTTCACTGATATATACATATATATTTATAAATACATGTATATAAATAGAAATGCTCAAAGCAATATTACCAAAGCAGACAAAATAATTGTGATTGTTATGTAAAACTTTCTCAATATAGATACATAAATAAATAGGCCTTCATTTTAAACAGTCACATATATATGGTTGTTTAAATTAATATATAAAACAATGTATAATATTTTAGTCTGCATAATTTTGTATTTGTTTTTCTTACAATTTAATCATTTTTTTTAATAGTTGCTGCCATTTTACTCTTCATGTCTAATGTTATCTTTATCCTTAATTATTTTGTGTAATTCCTTATTTTTGATTTAGCAGTGCAGTCGGAAATTTATTTTTTATATTATTGTGCCTAAATTATAAATAATAATACTGAAAATGCAATTAATACTGCTTATATTTACCATGACGTTTGCAGCCGATGTGGTTTGGGCTTCCAAATCACAGTAATTTTATGATATAAATATTAGAGTTATTATCTTTTCTATAATATTCTAAATGTGCTCGAAACAAATTCTCACAAAAAACGGTATTTTATCGGACTTTATAAAAAATTTTAATCTGTGTCTGTTTTCATTCAGTCTGTTGTATTTTAACAGTTTTAAATATATTTAGGTTAATGTGTAAAATGAAAAGTTATATTTTTTTCTATGATTTAAAAAGCAGCTCCGGTTTATTTTTCTTTTACAGTCATGTTTTTACCTCAGTCACACATTTATGAAATGAAGTCACCATTTTGTCCACAGACAGTTTGTGAACTGAGGTCACACACGGATCATCTTTTAAACCGTCCACCTGATATTTGTCCAGTTTGCTGCTGCAGCTTCGTTCCAGCGTCCCACCGTGGCAGCGTTTACCAAGATGCTGAGTGTGTGTGTGTGTGTGTGTGTGTGTGTGTGTGTGTGTGTGTGTGTGTGTGTGTGTGTGTGTGTGTGTATTGCAACAAAAAGAAAGGAAGAAACGATCATGTGCTGCTGACTTCAAAGGCACACACACACAAACACACACACTCACACACGCAATGCTAGCTTGCTGTGAACTCCTGAACTGAACTTGAACCAGTAATTGTGTCATCAAAAGGGCATTGTGGGTCTTCCACCCTCCTTCCCCCTGAACACACACACACACGCACACCACACACACACACACACACACACACACACACACACACACACACACACACACGCACGCACACCACACACACACCTTGTTACCATTACTACTGAGACACACCTCTCCTGCGTGGGACATTTATCTCCCACATTATGTCCACAGTGAGAATAAGACTGAAGCTGGAGGACGACGACGTCTCGTCCTCATCTTGATATTTGTTGGATAATTTAAGGGTCCAACACAACATGAGGAGAGTTTCAGATCTAAAATTGTTTTTCTACAATTATTTAGAAGTCAGTGTCCTTAAACTTTCATTCAGTGCAGATTGGAGACGAGTGTGAAACCGTGTTTGGATCAGTGTGGTGAGAGGAAAGTGTCATTCTACAGAACAATTAAACAAATATGTGAAAAAAAATGATATATGTGAGAAATAACAGTAACATTATTCAATAGTCTCCAATACATCATCGAACTAAAGATACAACAGGAGCTGGACATTATGGCCCTCAGTTGGAGGATCTTCCTCGTTCCCTCGTCATGTAATAAAACATCATGTCTGACCTACTAAATTTGGAGTATTTGAATAAAGCTTCTGTTCTTCTTGAGCTAATGAAACCACTGAAATCCCTCCGTACTGTAAACACGATGTAAAGAGAACATCCAGCCTGTTGTGTTTCCTGAAAGACGACATTGTAGAGATCCACAGTTTGAAAAGTTTATATGCTGCTTTTATGTCTGCATACTTTTAACATTTCACACTTGATCTTATCTTGATCAAGCACTGTTTTATTCCTTTTAATCGATTCAGTGCAATATCAAATTGTTGATTTAAAGAACTGTTCACTTATTATTCAAATTTTTATTTGGTTTTCTTCATAGAATCTTTTTTTTTTTTACATTTCTGCCTCACTTTAACCCTTTTTTGGTCTCTTTCTTCATTCATAAAATACATGCAGAAATTAATACATAAATCCCTGGTGTTTTTTTTTTAAAATTGTTACTGTGTTTATTGTGTAATAATGATCAATGATAATAACCTTATGCCTTTGATCCGTTCCATTCTACCTCGTTTCCTCAATTTCCTTGTTTTCTATTCTTCTATTATTTGGTTTTTTACACACACACACACATACATTCACACACACACACACACACACACATTCACACACACACACACACACACACACACACACACACACACACACACACACACACACACACACACACACACCTGCCTGTGTGAAAACACATACACCCATACAAACACACTCTCTCTCTCACACACACACACTGTTCATTTGTCCAGTGGTCTAAATGGGAAGTGATCCGTCATTGGCTGAGGGGAAGAGACGGTGAACTCCATCCGAACTGTGACCTCCCCGTGACCTCTGAGAGGAGAGGAAGAGGCTGAAGATGAGGTGAGGGAATGGTAGACAAAGAGAGTGGAGGACAAACTGATAAAAAAAAGGAGAACCAAGGAGAGGGGAAAGAAAGTAGAGGATGGAAAAGACAAGGAGATGATGAGAAGAACAAGGCAGAAGAACAAGGTGAGCATGAAGGTGAAAATGAGCAAAAAGATGGTGGTCGGGAGGATGAAGGGAAACAGGTGATGTCAAACATTACTGAGTGGAGGGTGTGCAGCAGAAATGAGAACAAAGGTGAGGAGGAGGAGGAGGAGGAGGAGGAGGAGGAGGAGAAAGGACGTATTGGTCACACAAATCAGACACCAGGGGGCAGTGTTGGGACAAGCTACAGGGCACCGAGGGATGCGACAGGGAGGGTGGGCGGGCGAGGGGGCGGAGCCTTGATTCCCTCCACCCAGGAAAAGATGACGGAAGTCTGAAATTACGCAAAAAGCATCCCGTGATCCCATTGGTTGGTTTGTTTCGTGTTTTCACGTGGCGACAGGTTGGCGAGGGGAGGAGCATTAGGTGATGATGTCGCTATGACACACATTGTGATGCCATGGCAACACCTAATCCTATCTAACTGACACCACCCTGTTGGCTAATACACACACACACACACACACACACACACACACACACACACACACACACACACACATGCTTATGTACATACAGCTATACAAACACACTCAACCGTAGCAGCACACATCACACACACAACAATGCATGCGTGGAGATGCCCACAGTTTGTCCTTGTGTATGTTTGTGTGTGTGAGAATGAAGGTTTTTTTTGTCTTCTAACCCTTGAGAAAGGTGGAAACCTTTTCATGAACAAGCAGGTACTGTTTATTTGTGTGTGTGTGTGTGTGTGTGTGTGTGTGTGTGTGTGTGTGTGTGTGTGTGTGTGTGTGTGTGTGCGCGCGTGATGGACCAGTAGCAGACGGTATACACTGGTCTGCACCTAGCAGACAGAAAAAATAGTGCAATACATGTAAATGAGGGTCTTTTTTCCTTTTCACTCAGATCTGCATCATTGCCGTGGCAACGACCTGGGCCACAGTGATCAGTGTAAAACATCAAAGGGGAAGGTTGCAACTCAACTCCACTTTTCTCGTTGATTGCCCTAATGAACACAGAGACTGTGTGTGTGTGTGTGTGTGTGTGTGTCCATCTACTGGACACCTGGCAGACTCTCTTCCCGCCTGAAGGCAAGGGTGTGGTCACATGACTCACCAGCGAGTGATCAAAGGACTGCGGAAGCTGTGAGCTCACAGACCAGGTGCGGAGGAGGTCACAAGTCCAGAGAGGCAGTTCCCACGGCGACCAGAGGGAGGAAACACTGAGAGGAAATGGGCTCGGATCAAAGACCGCTTGCTCATCACGCCACTCTTTGAAGAGGCCCGCCCCCAGGTTACCAAACCAACCTCCTGATTGGTCTGCAGGTCAGAGGAGGTGGGAGGCGGGGGGAGGGAGGAGAAGGAGGAGGGGGGTTTGATGAAGGGTTTCCATCTCTCTGTGATGTCATTAAGGAGGTCACAGTACGGTCACAACTGGATCAGAGTGATGTCACGGCGGCGTCACTGCAGGGTCACGGTGAGGTCACAGGCTCCGATCGTTCCTCAGTTATTTTTCCATAAAGTGCTGTCTGCCTAAAAAATAGTTGGTGGTTCTCAGTTGTGAACATGGTGGTGAGAGACAAAGAAACATCTCGTAAAGGTTCCCACCATGAATGTCCTCACGACGATCCAAATTTGAAAACACTGCAGACCTCTGATTGGTCAGAGAGAATCGTCATCATCAGCGCATTAAGGATTCCAGTCAAGTCCAGTCCAGTCTAGTCTACTTTAGTTCAGTCCAGTCCAGTCTACTTTAGTTCAGTCCAGTCTACTCTAGACCAGTCCAGTCCAATCTACTTTAGTTCAGTCCAGTCCAGTCCAGCACAGTCCAGTCTACTCTCGACCAGTCCAGTCCAGCACAGTCCAGTCTACTCTCGACCAGTCCAGTCCAGTCTAGTCCAGTCTACTCTAGACCAGTCCAGTCCAGTCTACTTTAGTTCAGTCCAGTCCAGTCTACTCTAGTCCAGTCCAGTCCAGTCTACTCTAGTCTAGTCCAGTCCAGTCTAGTCTAGTCCAGTCCAGTCCAGTCCAGTCTACTCTAGTCCAGTCCAGTCTACTCTAGTCCAGTCCAGTCCAGTCTACTCTAGTCCATTCCAGTCTACTCTAGTCCAGTCCAGTCTAGTCCAGTCCAGTCCAGTCTACTCTCGACCAGTCCAGTCCAGTCTACTCTAGTCCAGTCCAGTCCAGTCCAATCCAGTCCAGTCCAGTCCAGTCCAGTCCAGTCCAGTCTACTCTAGTCTAGTCCAATCCAGTCCAATCCAGTCCAGTCCAGTCCAGTCCAGTCCAGTCTACTCTAGTCCAGTCCAGTCTAGTCCAGTCCAGTCTACTCTATTCCAGTCCAGTCTACTCTAGTCTAGTCTAGTCCAGTCCAGTCTAGTCTAGTCCAGTCCAGTCTACTCTCATCCAGTCCAGTCCAGTCCAGTCTACTCTAGTCCAGTCCAGTCTACTCTCGTCCAGTCCAGTCTAGTCCAGTCCAGTCCAGTCCAGTCCAGTCCAGTCTACTCTAGTCCAATCCAGTCCAGTCCAGTCCAGCTGTATGAAGATATTTCCATCAAACCGGTTGTTGAGATGAGACACAGGCACCCTGTTCCCTTTACTAACACCACGAAGAGTCTGCTGTTATTCTCCGTGTTTCTTATTGTCCACTGGGAAAAACCACTGATGGTTTTCATGACATGTAAAACTTTAAAAAAAAAAAAGGCTGATATCACACGATGTTCTGATAATTGTGTAGGATGTGTCTTGTCTTGTCTGTAAACTGTAAACGCTGCGTGGCTCTTTCCAAATAAACCAATAAATACATTTGAAATCCAATCGACCCACTTTTAGACCAACTTTTAACTAATGATATAGTGTCAGGGGTAAAAGGTCAAAGGTCGCAGCAACCATGCCTGTGATTCCCGATTTAATAGAGATGATGAAAACGGGGGACGAGAAGAGGAGGGATTAGTATTTCCCTTTACTTCCTCTTGTCTTCCATTCAATGTGGAAGATGTGCACACAGGTTGATTATGTCAGATCGTTCCTTCTCATCCCTCCCTTGGAGGAGGGCGGGGGGAAGGCGGGGGGGAGGTGGGAGGGGGCATCCTGACGAGGGCACTGAGAGGTCATGACAGGGTTCGTGCAGGGTTCAGGAAGTTGCAACACACACTGACACCAACACAATCATTTCAGTTCTGGAGCTGTGAGTTTTTGAGTATTTCCACCTCCATGTCACTGACACAGCGGACTGAATACATTCAGCCGAAACTAGCATTGAATTTGAGAACAATTCAATAGGATGTAAACTGACATGTAGAGCAGAGGGCAGGACGGAGAGGAAGAAGAGGAGGAGGAAGAGGAGGAGGAGGAGGAGGAGGAAGAGGGAACAGGTCGGGTGTAGAAGGCGTGGGAAGATGAAGGAGGAGAGGAGGAGTCTGTAAACTCATGCTGCCATTCACCTGTCAATCACACACTCTCCTTCATGGTTAAGTTAACAGTACCCCACCCAATTCCAAAGCCGTGAGTCATGAGCACACAAGCAGGTCCAACTCCAGGACAACGTGGCTCCTTTCAGTTGCACAGCTCAACTGTGGCCTGGAAAACTACTGAAAGGCGAGCGGCAGCCGCTCACAACCCAAAATAAACCTGCTGCACACACACACAGACACACTTTATTCACATGCAAACACACACAGCTGTCCATCCCTGCTTTATTTCCACCCTCTGATTGGCGCCCTGGAAAAAAAGGTGACCAATCAGGTGGGAGCTGAGGAGAACGGGTTGTGATGTGTTTCATGGTAGTTCCTCTGGTTGAACTGTGGGGGGCAGTGCAGCGTGACATATGGTAGTGGTGTGTGTGTGTGTGTGTGTGTGTGTGTGTGTGTGTGTGTGTGTGTGTGTGTGTGTGTGTGTGTGTGTGACATACCTCTTCCTTTGTCACCGGGGGGGATTTTTGGAGGCATCGATCTCTCATTTTTCTGTCACAAGAGTGATGGGGAGCAGATCAAGATACAATTTATGTCTCTCTGTCTCTCACACACACACACACACACACACACACACACACACACACACACACACACACACACACACACACACACACACACACACACAGCCACTGGGGGCAGTGTGGTCCAGTGTTCTCGGTGATCTCGACCCTCTGGCAGTTAGAAGAAGATTCATGGAAGAGGAGTGCTCATATTTTTACTTCACCCAAATATTATCAGGAGGTTCGGGAGTATTTCCCTCTGAAATATTGTATAGTTTCCAGCCTGTGGGCCTGACTCTCTTATCAAATATAACAACTGTAAAAGAGAAAGTAAGTCTCTGGTCGATCCATCTGCAGCTTGTGAAGGTGTCACATGTCAGCATCATTTTTACATTAACTGTTAATTCACATTTTGCATGAGTGTAACTCCTGATTCAGACTGACATCTGTATGAGTGCACGACAGTAACTTCTCTTTTCCAGAAAATGGCCTTGTTACTGTGAACTGGATTTACTGGAACTTTTTCTATAATAACTAGTCCCGATAAAAACCTGTTGTTTTAGCAGAGCGGTGTATTTTACAAATGGAAATTAAACTACAACATTAAACAGATTTGAAGAAGTTAAAGACATAAAGCAGCTGAAAGCAGCACAGCTGCAGCTGCTGAATTATGGATAGCTGGTAGAAAATAATACTAGAAATAGTGTACTAAGATTATAGAGTGTAAAGCGATGTGTATTCTTTTGGCACGTATGACAGATTTAGCCTCATTCAGCTGCAGCAAATTACCAATAAAAACTGAATTTTAAAGTGGTGGCTGGGTTTACTGTCACATCTTATAAGAACATGTAGCCTACATGGATTCAGTGCTTCAATCAACCTCTGCTGTAGGATAATATTGGTGCATTAAAACATTGAGATCTCATATAAAAATGGTCAGAGAGGTTTGTCGGTCTCTGAACACTTTGCTGTGCATCACTGTCAGCGCACCGAGCTCCACGGGATCGTCTATGATTGGGAATGCCATTTTTTAAAAGAGAATTGATTAGTCAATAGGCGGTGCTTTTATCAGAGTATGATTTTATCTGTTATCTCAAACTCAACCTGCTCTGGAGCAGGTTAGCGCCACAGCTTCAGTTACCATGGCAATATGTCCCTTCTTAGTAGAGGCCTCAGGTCCAGTTCAGATTTGGAGAAGCTGTGAGACCAAAACAAAGAGCTGAAAGGTGCTATAAAGGTTTAAGAAGAAGTACAGTGTCAGGTGAAAATACTCTGGGTTCATTAAAAGCAACCCTGGACAGCTTTTTGATCGTTATGTCATTAAAATATTGATTAATGCAGCATTAGTGCATCTGGGTAATTTATAAGCATGAATCCAACCTCTTGTACACCACAGGGAGCGTGATGTCATTTAAAGATTCTACACAAAGCAACGTCTGCAGAAACGATGGCATGTCCTCAAGCGGACGACAGGTCAGGTTGTGTCAACGTGTGATATCGTTATAACACTGCAGGCTCTCAGATAGTCACCGGCAATTCTGCTCTCTGATTGGCTGCTCACAATGTTTTTCTGTTCCTGGTTACAGTGTTGCCAAGGAAGCAATATTTCACACCTGGTCGCCAATACTCTGACATTGTATGCTGACAGCAGTGAAACACACACACACACACACACACACACACACACACACACACACACACACACACACACAGGGCTGGTAAGTCTAAGTTAAACACTCTAATGTGGAATCATCTCTCCGTCTCCCTCTTAAACAAACATACTCAAATGGTTGGAGGCAAATATTACTTCATCCTAAGTATTTTCAAATTAGGTGATGACAGAAAGAGAGAGTGAAAGACACACACGGAGCTGCTGTGGTTTCGGGTTGAGCTGTGGTGTGTGTGTGAGGTTAACAAGCTCTTACAACCTCGTTATCACACTGATGAAAGACAGAGAGGGAGAGAAAGAGAGGATCAAAACGTCCTACCAACAAAGAGAACGAGTGTCTGTTCAAGGGCCTGTTAAATAAACCTTCCCACTTTTTTATTGTGTGAATGTGTGTATCTGTGTGTGTGCATGTGTGTGTTAGTAATCATACTCAAAACAAAACCAGAAAAGACTCCATATGCCCTGACTTGCTCACCCATTGTCTGTCTATTTACTGTATGTCTACCGTGTGTGTGTGTGTGTGTGTGTGTGTGTGTGTGTGTGTGTGTTTGTGTACGTATTGGCAAAAAAGTAAGGTAGAAACAATCCTGTCTTTTTATGTTAGACTGCTAACCTGTCCAGGGTGAATCCCGCCTTTGCCCTAACCTGCTCATTGTCAGCTAGGATAGGCTCCGCCCCCTTGTCACCCTGTTCAGGGTAAGGGTGGTGGTGTTGGGAAACTAAAAGACTTGATTAGGGTTCAGGGAGGATCATGGTTAGGGCTACTCCAAGGTACTCCGGTAATGAACTTAATCGTGATGTGTGGAATTCAACATGGATGTTATTCCAACACACATACAATGTTGAATATTTTGGTGTAGTTTCATCGAACCCAGTAAATTCAAAGTGGACAGTGGTGAAGCTCAAGATCTTCACGCTGGAACAAACTGTGTGCTGGTATAGTGGTACAAGGCGCAAAAGGTAGTGATGCAGGAGGTAGTATGCTGATTAAATTAGATTCAACTTTATTGCCATTGTGCTGAGGAAAGGTTCATGACCAATGAAATGTAGTTGAACGAGGTTCCGTGCTTTTTATGCAGCAACGTGGAAAGCAAGAGACGTGCAGGCAGATTGGTGTCGAGCATGTCTGGCTTTTATGTTGGAGAATCACAAGTCTTTCAACCTTGACTCTGTGCCTCCTGAAGCTGCCAAAAGCTTTTTGATCTGTCACTTGTGTTATGATCAAGAACCTTTTATTGAATCCCTTCCACACACTTGAAGCAGCTGCTATGTACATAAAGGGCTTCACATAGCAAAGCATGCCACAGCAGTTGACTGATGACCAAAGAGAATAAAGTCCGAAGTTCTATTTGCTGTTAAAGTAAAAAATATTTCCTTGTTCACCTGCTACTCCACCTGTAAAATGATGGAGTCGCTCGTGAGGACGTCACAGTATGTTTTTAATGCAGTGCTGCCTGAGGGCCTGAAGATCACCACCATCCAATATTGGTTTCCAGCCTTGTCCCTTGTGTTCAGAGATTTCTCCAGATTCTCTGATATTGATATTATGAACCGTAGATGATGAAATCCACAAATAATTTTGCGTTGAGGAACATTACTCTTCTTCTTTGCACTATTTTCCCAAACAGTCTTTCACAGTGGGAAAGCCTCTCACCATCTTCACTACTGAGAGACTCTGCCTCTCTGGGACTCTTTTTATACTGACCTGATGCCAATTAACCTAACTAGTTCTAAAATGTTCTATCAGGTGTATTTTTTTTTTTTTAAGCATCACATAACTTTTCCAGTTTTTTGTTGCCCCTGTACCAACTTTTTTGAGACGTGTTGCTGTCATCAAATTCAAAATGAGCATATACTTTTCATAAAACAATGCTTGACATGTTGTCTTTTGTCTATTTTCAATTAAATATGGATTTATGTCATTTGCAAATCATTGCATTGTTTTTTTGTTTTTGTTTTTTTTACATTTTACACGTCCCAACATTTCTAGAAACAGGGATGTACCCTTTCCACTTATTCTGTTAAGGAAATTAGAGATGATCTATTTATCGGCAAAAACTCTGAGATCCGGACCTTTTTATAAAATGAAAGTTAGATTAAAAAATATATTTGACAAAAAAATATGAATGAATTTTTGTCAACAAATAAAAAAATAAAATGTAAAAGATCGAAAATGTAAGCAGTGTTACAATACAGTAGCCTGGTCTGCATGTATCAACAAAGTTAGAGGGACATTGCAGTATTACCAGAAAGTGGAATTCTTCACCTCTTCTTGAGAAGCTGATGTTGATTGATAAACATAACCTCACATTTTAGTAATATCATGACTTCCAGCAATAAAACTGGACTAAAACTAATATCTTCAACAAATAACACTGGTAGAAAGATGAAAGAACCCGATGAGATTGGTGGTGAAATTAACACTGGTGGTACTTTTATCTGTAGTATCTGTGCAGTAACACTGGAAGGAGGAGTTTCGATATTTCAAACTGATGCATCAGAGCAGTTCCACACAGACGGAGAACCTGAGCAGCTGCTTTTACCACAACCCTCCAGTGGGTGGCAGTGCAGCGTGCAAGGTTTTTGGACTCTATGTGTTTGTATTTGTGTGCGTGTGTGTGTGTGTGTGTGTGTGTGTGTGTGTGTGTGTTCTGGAGAAGGGGGGGTGGTGGTGTCTGTTTCAGTGTATTCCGTCTCTGATGTTTCTGCTTCATAGTGACTTAATTTTATCCAGACTGTATGCTGCTGATGCACACACACACACACACACACACACACACACACACACACACACACACACACACACACACACACACACACACACACACACACATACACACACCACCACCACACACAACTAGCATCAGGATGAAGTAGAAGTTGTGTTAATGGTACAACATTAGCCAAACTATTTGTATTTACTACTCAACAACACAACAGTAATATTGTGTGTCTGTTGTAATAATGCTTGTGTGATGTACTCCCTCACTTTGACTATCCCCCCTAATTGAAAACTGATGGCAGCGGCTCACAGTGACTGGCGCGCCACACACACACACACACACACACACACACACACACACACACACACACACGCACGCAGAGCTGGGATGGTGTTTGGCAAGACTCCAAAGAGGTACTGACAGATCTGCTCAGCAAAACCTCCCCTGTTCACAGGCTGCACACACACACACACACACACACACACACACACACACACACACACACACACACACACACACACACACACACACACACACTCCTCCCTCTCTTCACACTCTGGGTGACCCTGACATCAGCCCTGCACTCTCTCCATCACTATGTTGCCATGGCAACAGGCCCCAGGGTATGGCTGTGCAGTAAAGTTGTGCGAAGCGATTGAAAATGTGGTCGATAACGCTGAACTGCTTCTTTCTTCTTTTCTGTCTCGATTTCCATCTGAGCTGTTTTTTCTCCTCTTTCTGAGCTGACATGGTTTCAGTCTTTATGATCTGTTTGTATGTGGAAAAGAAACTGGATATTTACATTACGCTGTTGTTACAATATCCACCATTACACCATCAATGTATTATCATCTTGGAAAAAGTTGATATAAAATTATATTTTTAAGTATGTGATGAACATAAAACGTATGTTCCTATGATTCATGCAGAGCCAAATCAGTGGTCCAGTCCAGCAGCTCACTGATAACTGCAGGCTGCGAGTGTATAACCATGATATGAGCTGAGGGGCAGGGTGTGTGTGTGTGTGTGTGTGTGTGTGTGTGTGTGTGTGTGTGTGTGTGTGTGTGTGTGTGTGTGTGTGTGTGTTTGTGTGTGTGTGTGTGTCACAGTGAGAAGGAGATAGACTCTTGACTTTTCTGAGTGATGTCACTGAGTAGAAGCTCAACACCTCATACCACTCCAGTGCTGGTCCCAGCTCCCCTCCTGCAGTACATGACCAGCTACACCAGGGGGCGATCTGCACTGTGTCTGACTCAGACGGGAAAACTGAATGTGTATTCTTATGGACATTAATATTTATGGGCTTGTGATTAAGTGCACGTTGTGTTGTGTTTGTAGACATGTTGTGACACTGTGTCTGTCCCTGCTGCAGAAATTTGATGGTTACATGAAGTTGTCTATTTTTAAAGAGCAGAGGGTCGAGCTGCACACGCATGACTCCAACAGATTCATTTCAACGTTCCTGCAAACTGCCTTCTTCAGAATAAGAACAACTGTCCTCTGAATCATTTACATGAACCGTAACGCAATCAACTTCAATCCAAGGAAGCCCAAACATCAACATATGTTTCCATTATCATATAAAAAATTTAAACAGGACACATTTTACAAATATGTAATTGACTTGGAGGATTAAAGGAGAAAGAGAGTGAGAACCGAGTAACAGTGAACGTGTTAAAACGTTTAGTTTTACAGATGACACACATGATGTTAGTTGTATCTAAAGCAGCATTTAATTTGACTGTTTATTTAGAAGCTTTAGTTGTAGTCAGACCAGGCGGCCGCACAACGTCCACACACAAAAGGGCTTTTTTTAAAAAAACACAACATAAAATACACTTTATTTATTCATGTATCTTAGAACTCCTCATTTTCAGCTTGTATAATACACACACAATGTGAACATCACGTCAACTAACGTCATGCTCAAAATAGAGGTCACTGGACAACAGTGCTTGATGTATGTGTAGTTTACTGTGCTTTTTAGTTTAATTCTACAGATATTCTGCAGACTTTTACCGGGACTCCAGCTGTTTGCCGTAAATTTCTGAAAAAAGTTTTAGGAAACTTTCACTGTGCACCCCATGTCACTTAATGTGGATTTTATTTTGTCTTGTAGGCTTGCAGGCTAATGGCCTGTTAGCAGACTTTCTCTGATCCCTCCACATGCACTCCACTCTTTAATATTCATTGAATACTTTGAACACTCTCAGTTTTCAATCATATTTTTTTCCCAGTTAGTTGGTTAGAGGGTGGAGACTGTCTCAGATCAATAACTGAATAATTTCATGCTAAATCAATAAAACTGAGTTTCTTTTGCTATTCATAAAAATGTAGCAGTAGATTAATATCATAGGATCACATTGAATACAGCTTCTTGCTTGTGCTGACTGAACGAAAGAGCTATGCAGCAACAAGATTGTTTCAAAGCTTGACCTCAAACGCCAGAAAATCAGACGTAAACAGGGTTGAATCTGCAGATAGCAGGCAGGAAGCAGCTAATCCGCAGCTGATCGTCCTGGCAGAGCAGCAGCTCTCTTGCTGATACAGCTGCACCCCACAATCCTCCCTCAGTGACACAGAATGTTATTCAGGTTCATTCATGAATAGCGATGACAGAGTGGTTTTATGATTGTTCAATAAGTGTATACTAATAGATACTAATAGTATAATAATCCTGTAAACATCAGTCCCTGTTTATCTTGTAAATTACACTTTGGTAAAACGTAACAGACGTCCGAGTCTAAAACCATTTCAGATATTCTGGACATTAAATATGTATACTGCTGCTGAATGCACACTTTGAACATCAAATGTAGCTCAACATCTATTCTATTATTTCTATTATTATCTTATTGCTTCTGTATGCTGCTGCAGTGAAAAAATTTCCCCTCAGGGATTAATAAAGTACCATACCATACCATCTGCACTGGCCTGTTTGTAGTACCAAAATTTTTTTGGACTGTCCTATTTCAGGCGCTGCGACACTGGAATTTATTAACCTTTGACCTGCCTCAGTCCCAAACAGTCAATTAGGGCCTGATGTACAGTAAAGATGCTCGTTGACCAGACACCAAACATCCAACGTCATCAGCTGGTTTAGTGAAGAACTGAGTTCAGTCTCTCACCAGTGTTCCTTCTGGTTGGCTAAACATTCACCAGACTATCGACTCCAGTGTCCTTCGCTGTCTCCAACTGTCCTTCCTGTCTTTTAGCCAATTAGTACACGCACAGTTGGAAAAGTCAGATGCCCTCTAATGACCAATCAGACGACACAAATCAGACGAAAGGAACATTCAGTGTATTCTATCGATGGGTAATTTTTCTCCTGCAAATGCATCTATCTGTCTGTCTGTCTCTCTGTCTGTCTGTCTGAACCTTCTTCCCATTCTCCTGTGTCTGTTTCTGGCTCTGGTTGCCATGGTTACGGTGTCGGCCAGGGTCAGGACCTGACGGGATCCCACTGTAAATGAGAGCCGGGGGGGTTAATGGGAATGGGTGATGGGTTCTCGGTTGCCACAGTAACAGTAGACTCGGTGCCGTCCCTCATCACTGTCTCTTTCCCGCCTCAGTTAAATCTTCATCTGTGCTTTTGTTCTTCCACCTCTTCAGTCTGTAAAGAAGGAAAGCATGAATGTCACCGCTATTCTTGTTATATTTATATACTGCAGAGAGGGAGGTTGATGGTTGGAATCACATCTCTGGGTTCAACTGGTTCAATGCATCTGGGTTTTTTTCAGAATTGATCCTCATTTCCAGAAGAAGAGAGTGGACAGTATTTTCAAGCTCCTGCTGTTGTTCCTGGTGTTCCAAACTATTCATTTATGTTATTTTTCATGTTGCCAGCTTGTCTTGATGCAGGTCACTGGAAAACTGAAAAAAATAATCCAGAGTTTAAAAGCATGTGTTAAAATAAAAGTGTAATTTCTTATTTAGTTTCTCATTCTAAAATTCACCTCATTGAACATGAACTCATTTAATCCAAAGTCCCCACCATCCAAACAGACAGTATATTTACTGGACTTCTATATCATTTCAACCAATCACATTTGGAGACAATAACATTTATATCCTTATGTCCACCTTACATCTACTTCCATTTGGTACCACAAAGGCAAAATATGGAAAATATGTTTCATGCAAAAACTAAATTTTCTTCAAAAAGTTGCAAAACAAATAATAATATAAACATAATTGATAGGCAACATAGATTTGGTGTTTGTGGTGTGGAGGCACCACCTCTGTTTGATAGCAATGCAAAGCACTCAGAAATAACAGTCCTGTCAACTCTGTGTGTGCATGTGACATCACTTTGTAGCAGTGTCAGCTCATCTAACCATTGATCCAGACTGAAATAATCACCCACAGCACACACACACACACACACACACACACACACACACACACACACACACACACACACACACACACACACACACACACACACACACACACATTAGCATGTAAATTAAGCTCCATTCAAGCGCGATCCGCCAGCCTTCCTCTTTCATTTGACCACACATCAATCCACAGGTCCACACACACACACACACACACACACACACACACACACACACACACACAGTAGTAAAAACATGTGATGGCCTCTCAGGTCCGGTGTTAATTGTGTGTGGATGTATTGACATTAGATCATCTCTCCTCTTTTTCTATCTCTCTGTCCTTGTTCGTCCTCCTGGAGGAGAGAGAGAGAAATTTATGTGAAAACAAAGATCATATTTCAATAATCCAGAACAGAAACTCTGCAGGTTCTCTGTAATACATCAAATCAACCTTCAAGCAGGGAATTGGACATTTTCTTCAACACAACTCTCAAATCTTAAAGTGATTGCACATAAATTATTTTAATTTTTTTTCACTGGCAGTGATTTTGTGCAGTTTTTATGAGGTAATACCTGAGCTGTGGCAAATGTTTTCCCTAATTCCACATATTCACAGGTGGTTATTCCAACCTACAAATAAGCACCAGGATACACAACAGTACTCCAAAAACTGATCTCCACATGGGCTGTCCTTCAGCTCTATTTACCTTCGCATCATCGGGCTGGAAGGAGCGTTTTTCTACTGATCAACATTATGTTTGGTCTTTAGGTTCGGCTCTGATACACTACAAGGAATAAAAGAATCAACTGTTGTACCCGATGTGCAGCTTGGACCTGATGCCTGACGTCTTTCAAGCTACCTTTGTGTCCCAATCGTGTAGTCTAAACCTGATTGAAGATTCAAGAGAATAAAGAAACAAATCCAGTAGAGTTTGTGCCCACAGCCCAACGCAGCGGGACACGCTGAGTCTGAGTGCAGCAACAAGTGAAGAGACAGTCCATAACCTCTGCATTTACGTTGGTGGAGACCATATCAATCAACCGTCCTACAATATGCAAATACGTAAAACACCTTTAACCCGAGGCTGGTATGTTAATAAATCAGTACTTTCACAAAATCGGCATATTGCAATCGCAATAATTCACGCAATTTTTAAGTGATCGAAGAAAGCTTGTAATTTTGAAAAAAAAAGTTTTCTACAAAGAAGGTCGTCAGTCGAAGCTCTGCTGAGGGTATACAGTAAGTCTTTCCAAACAAAACATGTTGATTCAGCAAAATTCTTTCTCCATCTATGGTCAGCAGTTGAGCCGCTGCTCTCATCATCCAAACAAACCACATGCTGCCTGATCGGAAGTGTCAGTTTGTGGAAAATGTGGTTTTATCTCGGAAAAGCGGAACATGTTGAATTAGTTTTATACACATTTCCAGTCGTGAGAGACTGCCTGTGTGGTTGTGCATACAGCAGGCGTATCAAACCAACATCACGGCAAAGCGTGACATAGACACGTTCATCCACGACAGCAAAACGTGAAATAGCTACGCTTTGTGATGGACAGGCATGGCAGTTATACATTTTCTTGTTTCTGGACAAAAATTAAACCTGCTGCTTGTATTTCAACCATGTGATTTACAGGAAAATGAAACTATATGCAAATACACCTGGTAGGATCATCGTCCTGCATGGCAGTCCGTGACTAATGACACAAAACCACCTCTCTTTCTTCCTAATTCAGCCCAAAAATGTCCTTTGGTCACATAATCCTTCGTTACGTGACATCTACATGCGTGTAAGTTTCACGCTTACAAAATATGTAACCGTCATGCTGAGCCAGCCTTAAGATCACGTTTTGCTGTAGCAGACAGGCGTGTCTATTTCACGCTTTGCCGTGATAATAGTTTGCTTGAATTAATATCACTTTAAAAGCATTTAAAGCTCTTCTTTTTGTGTTGTATATTACTGTCTGCTAAGGGAAGCTAAATGACTTTGATCAATTGTTTATTTTTTTTAAAACAACCTTTTAATATACCATTATGGTAGTGATTAGATATATCGTAGTATTAGTCACTGGTAGAAGTACTTCTTTTTTTGGGTTTACAGTGTTTGGTAATTACTGCAATTTTACTGCAAAAAAAAAATCCCTTAAATCAAAAAATTTTTGAGAAAAGGAATTTAAAAAAAATTCCTGGAAGGACTAATGAATAACGCAACATGCTGCTATGATTTTCTTTCTTGATTAAAGTCAGTTCAGGTTGAACATTCAGCCGTCTAGCAGCACTCAGCCAGACGGTCTCCTTCCTGCATCGTCTCTCTCCTCTTCATCATCTTCCTCCCTTTTCTTGCTTCTGTTTGGCTTCCCTTCTCCTTCTGGCTTTACACTCCATCTGGACTGCTGCACGGACAGTTTGGAACCTCACACCTCTCCTCGTCTGTCCTGTCTGTCCAACCGTCCCTGTAACTGTCTGAAACCAATGATCCCACATGCACTACAGTTAATGTGTCCTGTTGTCTCCGTGTCTCCATCCATCCATGTCTTCTGTCTTTTCCTCATCTCTTTCTCCTCTTTCTTCTTTTTCTCTTCATCTGACCCACAAAACCTCCTGAACTTCTTCTCTTTCTCTCTCTCCTTCTATCTATACATCCAACCTTCTTCTCCATCTGCTCCATCTCCCTGTTAACCTGTGTGTGTGTGTGTGTGTGTGTGTGTGTGTGTGTGTGTGTGTGTGTGTGGTGTGTGTGTGTGTGTGTGTGTGTGTGTGTGTGTGTGTGCGTGTGTGTGTGTGTGTGTGTGTGTGTGTGTGTGTGTGTGTGTGTGTGTGTGTGTGTGTGTGAGACTGAGATTGACATGGGAACTCTGATATAAAGACTGTCACTGCAAATGAGATCCTCTCGCCTATTGGCATTTAATTACCCACAGCACAACACACACACACACACACACACAACTATAAAAGTCTCAGTTTCCACAGTGATTCTTTCTGTTTCTTCATTCACTCTTATAAAACTTTCACACAGAAACTCACACACATATAAACACACACACACACACACACACACACACACACACACACACACACACACAGACACACACACACACACACACACACACACACACACACACACACACACACACACACACACACACACACACACACACAGAGAGAGAGCCAATGAGAGACATGGATTGTCTGACAGATGTTCCTGCACATTCATGTCTGCACACATCTGTCCTTTCCAACAGAGTTGTAGCTGTTGTGTGTGTGTGTGTGTGTGTGTGTGTGTGTGTGTGTGTGTGTGTGTGTGTGTGTGTGTGTGTGTGTGTGTGTGTGTGTGTGTGTGTGTGTGTGTGTGTGTGTGTGTGTGTGTGTGTGTGAGACAGAGGGGAAGGCAGATGAGTCTGGACTGACCACCTGCTCACTGACAGAGCTGAGGCGTTTCATAATCCTGAAAACCCCATTCACATAGCTTCTTTAGAGAGACTGGTAGAGATACATACACACACACACACACACATTGTTGTCACTTTGTGGGGGTGTCCTTGCCTGTATGTGTGTGTCCCTTCACCTGTCAATACGAAGGTTATTGATGAGACAGCACAGCAATAGACCTAAAGGACAGAGACTCCCCCCTCTCCTTCACACACACACACACACACACACACACACACACACACACACACACACACACACACACACACACACACACACACAGTACACTACACAACTCAGTCAGTCAACCCAGGGTTTCCCAATCTAGGTCTGAGAGCGTTAACATAAAAGGGGCGGGGTTTGCAGCACATGATCACTCACAAACATGGACATGTGTCCTGAGAGCAGTGACATATTTCATAAATGAAAATCAAACTATAATATCAGACAGATATGAAGAAGTTAAAGACATGATGTGGGATGTGATGTGAATGTGTCAGTTAGAAGGCTTCTGATATAACTGCCCATCGTCAGAGTTCATCTGACTGTAATTACAACTTATTACATTAATGTGCTGATTAGATGATTCTCGTGGTGTCTTTGACAGTTCCAGTCCAAACGGACTGGAGAGACAATAGGAAACAAAACACACTTCAAAGCAGTAAGAAGGTTTACTGTCACATCTTATAAGTCCAACTGGTGTTCAGAGCTTCAGTCAGTCTCTGCGGTAGGAAGATATCAGTGGATAAAACTGTATATAAAAGTGTTTATAGCTTCAGGTCTGAAAAATGGTTCCGATGCAAAGTGCCTTAAGCTGCAATACCACCAAGTGCCACTAGGGGTCGGCTCCAAAGCGCTCCGAACTAGCAAGATGGTGACGGACAGAATCTGAACTGGAGGCAAACCAACGGGTGACCTCACTGCTGGATGATGATGGAGGCTGAATCTGCAAGATATCCACTGATCCGTGTCTGAGGCCATTTTTAGGATAGTATATGCTAAGTTCCTTCACACAGAGGTGTGTATCAGTCCCGTGTCTTTATGCACCATCACACCTCCTCTGATCAGGAAACAAACTTCTCTCACTGTCTTTGTTATTTGCATTTCAGGGTGTCGCGGTCGTGTGAAAAATACTTGTGACACTCCGTCTCTTTCCCTCCAAACCAGGTGGTGTTCGTCACTTTCTGCCAGAC
>NW_027185427.1:719773-722273 GCF_022577435.1 Embiotoca jacksoni
CATTTATTCCTTATTCCTCTGTGCCATGTCTCCTTTAAGATACATATAGCACCATGCAGAGGGACACCTCAGAAGGTCCCAGTGGAACTCAGTGTTGACAGTCTGACTCTGGGGGACGAATTCACGGGGACACAGAAAACCCACCTGGTGCCTCCTGACCTGACGCCCCGCCCCTTCTTTGATCTTGGACAGTGAAGCTCCGCCCCTCTTGTAATGTTAATGTCATCAGAACAGCTCGCCCGGCTCATCGCTTCATCGCCGCAGACTTTCTGAAGCATTTCAGTGATTTACAGAGTTTGACACAAACCTTAATTATTCGCTCTATGCTCAGGTCCGCAGTGAGGTGGAAACTTGGAGTTCCTCCTCACAAAGGTTATAAAGTCTTCTTGCTCTGTTCACGTCATGGCGCTGGGCACCATTTACACTCAACAGGAGCAGTCTCTGAACTTTTTGATTCAGCCTGGACAGATTTAGGCGGGTCATTTCTGATTACTGACCAACCTGCTCATTTTTTTAACATTTGTTGTCTCTCTCTGCTGTTCTTTTCTCTCTCTGCTTTCCTCTCACCCCAACCAGTCCAGTCCAACCTGAGTCTGGTTCGTCCTGCCACAGGAGGTTTTTAGTTTTTTCCTTCCAGCTGTCACTCATCAAAATTTGTTGAATTGTAGTTTTTATATTCTTTAATATTGTAAATCAAGTCAGTTTATTTATTTTTTATTTTTAAATTTATTTAGACACAACATATGTCAACCAAAGAGCAGCGCGAACTCTGGCAGATCAAAACATATCATACTGAAATAAAACAAATCAGACCATCATAAAACAAATTGAATCATAACAACAAATTAAAAACAAATTAAAGAAAACATTTTGAAGAATTAAAAACAATATGAACCCAAAGCAGCACCTGAGGGTCTACACGAGCAGTCATTGATACAATAATGATAATATATATATATATATATATATAATAATAATAATAATAATAATAATAATAATAATAATGAAAGTGAAAATTGGGCCTAATAATGGAAATACAATCATGGATAGATTTGTTTTCAACTGATATTTGAACTCTCATTCTCACTGGGAAAGCCGTCAGAGGCAGTCTGGATCCGGGAGCAACGAAAAGCTGCTGGTCCAATGACCTGAGCAGGCGGTGAAGGGGGCCAACAGGTCCACGGTCAGAACCAACTGTTGGCAGGATATTAGTGTCTGAACCAGCCAACATGGAAAGAATTACAACCTCCAAGTGATACAAGCACCAGTATTGTGTGTCTAATAGACACATTCAGTTCAGTGATGGGACTTGGAAGCAGGTTGAAAACCTCATAGATGACATCATTACCAGTAAAAGACTGGAAGTCAACTTTCAACATCACCTGTGATTTAAAGAAAAAAGGCAGAGTAGAGTTTGTTTACATTTTTGTTGATGCCCTGAGACGATTCATACTGTGATGTGGTCCATTATAAATCTCCATCTTCCTCCACCTTCTTCCTCCCACTCTCATTCTCCACCCTGCCACCTTCGTCACTGACACCCCTCCCCCACCCCACCCGACCCCCACCACACCTTCCTCTCCCCTCTCACATATCCACACCATGGTGATGACAGGCTGACCTCTCTCTCCTCTCGTCTCGGATTTCCCACCATGCCATGCTGCAGACAAGATGCGGCATCACCTCTGCCTGTCCTCCCCGCAACCTCTAACACTCTGACCCCTACACACACACACACACACACGCACACACACACAAACACGCACACACACAAACACACGCAAATACACACGCACACACACAAACACACACACAAACACATGCACACACAAACGTAAGCTGATTGTGGCACACAAATTTTATTTTCAAATATGACTATTTCACAAATATTTTGCTGAACAAAGATCTTCAACAGATTTCAGGTGATGTAAACACTGATAAGCTGCAGCATTGTGACATCATGAAGGTATGATGGACATCAGAACTTATCATATCATCGGTCTTATAAAGTGCGACTGAATGTCTCTCACCACTTCACCGACATTTACGTAGCCACTGTTATGTGGATTTTTCCTGGACCTCGCTTCACCCTGAGTCCCGTCTGTGTGTCTTTCAGCAGTTATTTCTAATAGTGTTGAAAGTCTTGGACGAAGGTACGATTTGGGCTTGAAACATTACGTTGTCTCATCTAATAGAATAGAACAGCATTGCTGCAAAACCTGGATGTGCTTTTAACCAAAAGCACATCTCCACTGGAGTCGAACTGAAGGTGGGTCTCAGTCGGGTTTTTGGTCCACAGCTGTGCACACAGGCCTAAATAAAGAAAACTCAAAGGGCAGAGTTTGTTTGAACCAAACAGGTTTGGTGTGACAGCAGCTGCATTAGACCAGAAGAGTTTAGTATTCACCTCATCACGGTCTGGGATGACAATACTCCATAGTATAAGTCTGCTTCAATCATTTCTTGTGTGGGTGTGCTACACTCACACACTGTCTGTGAC